>NC_074687.1:24506065-24516065 GCF_029448725.1 Salvelinus fontinalis
GGTACACCCTGTAAATAGCCTCCACATTGACTCGGTACCCCTGTATATAGTCTCCACATTGACTCTGTACCGGTACCCCCTGTATATAGCCTCCACATTGACTCTGTACCGGTACCCCCTGTATATAGTCTCCACACTGACTCTGTACCCGTGCCCCCTGTATATAGTCTCTACATTGACTCTGTACCGGTACCCCCTGTATATAGCCTCCACACTGACTCTGTACCCGTGCCCCCTGTATATAGTCTCTACATTGACTCTGTACCGGTATCCAATGTATATAACCTCCACATTGACTCTGTACAGGTACCCCCTGTATATAGCCTCCACATTGACTCTGTACCGGTACATGCTGTATATAGCCTCCACATTGACTATGTACCAGTACCCCCTGTATATAGCCTCCACATTGACTCTATACCGGTACCCCCTGTATATAGTCTCCACATTGACTCTGTACCGGTACCCCCTGTATATAGCCTCCACATTGACTCTGTACCGGTACCCCCTGTATATAGCCTCCACATTGACTCTGTACCGGTCCCCCCTGTATATAGCCTCCACATTGACTCTGTACCGGTGCCCCTTGTATATAGCCTCCACATTGGCTCTTTACCGGTACCCCCTGTATATAGTCTCCACATTGACTCTGTACCGGTACCCCCTGTATATAGCCTCCACATTGACTCTGTACCAGTACCCCCTGTATATAGCCTCCACATTGACTCTGTACCGGTACCCCCTGTATATAGCCTCCACATTGACTCTGTACCAGTACCCACTGTATATAGCCTCCACATGACTCTGTACCGTAACACCCTGTATATAGCCTCCAAATTGACTCTACTGTAAAACCCTGTATATACCCTCCACATTGACTCTGTACCGGTACCCCCTGTATATAGTCTCCACATTGACTCTGTACCGGTACCCCTTGTATATAGCCTACACATTGACTCTGTACCGTAATACCCTGTATATAGCCTCCACATTGACTCTGTACCGGTACCCCCCTGTATATAGCCTCCACATTGACTCTACTGTAAAACCCTGTATATAGCCTCCACATTGAATCTGTACCCCCTATATAGCCTCCACATTGACTCGGTACCCCCTATATAGCCTCCACACTGACTCGGTACCCCCTGTATATAGCCTCCACATTGACTCGGTACCCCCTGTATATAGTCTCCACATTGACCCTGTACCGTAATACCCTGTATATAGTCTCCACATTGACTCTGTCCCGGAACACCCTGTATAAAGCCATCACATTGACTCTGTACCGGTACCCCCTGTATATAGCCTCCATATTGACTCTGTCCCGGAACACCCTGTATAAAGCCATCACATTGACTCTGTACCGGTACCCCTGTATAAAGCCTCCTCATTGACTCTGTACCGGTACCCCCTGTATATAGCCTCCACATTGACTCTGTACCGGTACCCCCTGTATATAGCCTCCACATTGACTCTGTACCGGTACCCCCCTGTATATAGCCTCCACATTGACTCTACTGTAAAACCCTGTATATAGCCTCCACATTGACTCTGTACCGGTACCCCCCTGTATATAGTCTCCACATTTACTCTACTGTAAAACCCTGTATATATCCTCCACATTGACTCTGTACCGGTACCATTTTGTATATAGCCTCCACATTGACTCTGTACCGTAATACCCTGTATATAGCCTCCACATTGACTCTGTACCGGTACCCCCTGTATATAGCCTCCACATTGACTCTGTACCGTAATACCCTGTATATAGCCTCCACATTGACTCTGTACCGGTACCCCCTGTATATAGTCTCCACATTGACTCTGTACCAGTACCCCCTGTATATAGTCTCCACATTGACTCTGTACTGGTACCCCCCTGTATATAGCCTCCACATTGACTCGGTACCCCCTATATAGCCTCCACATTGACTCGGTACCCCCTGTATATAGTCTCCACATTGACTCTGTACCGTAATACCCTGTATATAGTCTCCACATTGACTCTGTACCGGTACCCCCTGTATATAGTCTCCACATTGACTCTGTACCGGTACCCCCTGTATATAGCCTCCATATTGACTCTGTCCCGGAACACCCTGTATAAAGCCTCCACATTGACTCTGTACCGGTACCCCTGTATAAAGCCTCCTCATTGACTCTGTACCGGTACCCCCTGTATATAGCCTCCACAATGACTCTGTACCGGTACCCCCTGTATATAGTCTCCACATTGACTCTGTACTGGTACCCCCCTGTATATAGCCTCCACATTGACTCGGTACCCCCTATATAGCCTCCACATTGACTCGGTACCCCCTGTATATAGTCTCCACATTGACTCTGTACCGTAATACCCTGTATATAGTCTCCACATTGACTCTGTACCGGTACCCCCTGTATATAGTCTCCACATTGACTCTGTACCGGTACCCCCTGTATATAGCCTCCATATTGACTCTGTCCCGGAACACCCTGTATAAAGCCTCCACATTGACTCTGTACCGGTACCCCTGTATAAAGCCTCCTCATTGACTCTGTACCGGTACCCCCTGTATATAGCCTCCACAATGACTCTGTACCGGTACCCCCTGTATACAGCCTCCACATTGACTCTGTACCGTAATACCCTGTATATAGTCTCCACATTGACTCGGTACCGGTACCCCCTGTATATAGCCTCCACATTGACTCGGTACCGGTACCCCATGTATATAGCCTCTACATTGACTCTGTACCGGTACCCCCTGTATATAGTCTCCACATTGACTCTGTACCGGTACCCCCTGTATATAGCCTCCACATTGACTCTGTACCGGTACCCCCTGTATATAGCCTCCACATTGACTCTGTACCGGTGCCCCCTGTATATAGCCTCCACATTGACTCTGTACCGGTACCCCCTGTATATAGCCTCCACATTGACTCTGTCCCGGTACCCCCTGTATATAGCCTCCACATTGACTCTGTACCGGTACCCCCTGTATATAGCCTCCACATTGACTCTGTAACGGTACACCCTGTAAATAGCCTCCACATTGACTCGGTACCCCTGTATATAGTCTCCACATTGACTCTGTACCGGTACCCCCTGTATATAGCCTCCACATTGACTCTGTACCGGTACCCCCTGTATATAGTCTCCACACTGACTCTGTACCCGTGCCCCCTGTATATAGTCTCTACATTGACTCTGTACCGGTACCCCCTGTATATAGCCTCCACACTGACTCTGTACCCGTGCCCCCTGTATATAGTCTCTACATTGACTCTGTACAGGTACCCCCTGTATATAGCCTCCACATTGACTCTGTACCGGTACATGCTGTATATAGCCTCCACATTGACTATGTACCAGTACCCCCTGTATATAGCCTCCACATTGACTCTATACCGGTACCCCCTGTATATAGTCTCCACATTGACTCTGTACCGGTACCCCCTGTATATAGCCTCCACATTGACTCTGTACCGGTACCCCCTGTATATAGCCTCCACATTGACTCTGTACCGGTCCCCCCTGTATATAGCCTCCACATTGACTCTGTACCGGTGCCCCTTGTATATAGCCTCCACATTGGCTCTTTACCGGTACCCCCTGTATATAGTCTCCACATTGACTCTGTACCGGTACCCCCTGTATATAGCCTCCACATTGACTCTGTACCAGTACCCCCTGTATATAGCCTCCACATTGACTCTGTACCGGTACCCCCTGTATATAGCCTCCACATTGACTCTGTACCAGTACCCACTGTATATAGCCTCCACATGACTCTGTACCGTAACACCCTGTATATAGCCTCCAAATTGACTCTACTGTAAAACCCTGTATATACCCTCCACATTGACTCTGTACCGGTACCCCCTGTATATAGTCTCCACATTGACTCTGTACCGGTACCCCTTGTATATAGCCTACACATTGACTCTGTACCGTAATACCCTGTATATAGCCTCCACATTGACTCTGTACCGGTACCCCCCTGTATATAGCCTCCACATTGACTCTACTGTAAAACCCTGTATATAGCCTCCACATTGAATCTGTACCCCCTATATAGCCTCCACATTGACTCGGTACCCCCTATATAGCCTCCACACTGACTCGGTACCCCCTGTATATAGCCTCCACATTGACTCGGTACCCCCTGTATATAGTCTCCACATTGACTCTGTACCGTAATACCCTGTATATAGTCTCCACATTGACTCTGTACCGGTACCCCCTGTATATAGCCTCCATATTGACTCTGTCCCGGAACACCCTGTATAAAGCCATCACATTGACTCTGTACCGGTACCCCTGTATAAAGCCTCCTCATTGACTCTGTACCGGTACCCCCTGTATATAGCCTCCACATTGACTCTGTACCGGTACCCCCTGTATACAGCCTCCACATTGACTCTGTACCGTAATACCCTGTATATAGTCTCCACATTGACTCGGTACCGATACCCCCTGTATATAGCCTCCACATTGACTCGGTACCGGTACCCCATGTATATAGCCTCTACATTGACTCTGTACCGGTACCCCCTGTATATAGTCTCCACATTGACTCTGTACCGGTACCCCCTGTATATAGCCTCCACATTGACTCTGTACCGGTGCCCCTTGTATATAGCCTCCACATTGACTCTTTACCGGTACCCCCTGTATATAGTCTCCACATTGACTCTGTACCGGTACCCCCTGTATATAGCCTCCACATTGACTCTGTACCGGTACCCCCTGTATAAAGCCTCCTCATTGACTCTGTACCGGTACCCCCTGTATATAGCCTCCACATTGACTCTGTACCGGTACCCCCTGTATACAGCCTCCACATTGACTCTGTACCGTAATACCCTGTATATAGTCTCCACATTGACTCGGTACCGGTACCCCCTGTATATAGCCTCCACATTGACTCGGTACCGGTACCCCCTGTATATAGCCTCTACATTGACTCTGTACCGGTACCCCCTGCATATAGTCTCCACATTGACTCTGTACCGGTGCCCCCTGTATATAGCCTCCACATTGACTCTGTACCGGTACCCCCTGTATATAGCCTCCACATTGACTCTGTCCCGGTACCCCCTGTATATAGCCTCCACATTGACTCTACTGTAAAACCCTGTATATAGCCTCCACATTGACTCTGTACCGGTACCCCCCTGTATATAGTCTCCACATTTACTCTACTGTAAAACCCTGTATATATCCTCCACATTGACTCTGTACCGGTACCATTTTGTATATAGCCTCCACATTGACTCTGTACCGTAATACCCTGTATATAGCCTCCACATTGACTCTGTACCGGTAGCCCCTGTATATAGCCTCCACATTGACTCTGTACCGTAATACCCTGTATATAGCCTCCACATTGACTCTGTACCGGTACCCCCTGTATATAGTCTCCACATTGACTCTGTACCAGTACCCCCTGTATATACTCTCCACATTGACTCTGTACTGGTACCCCCCTGTATATAGCCTCCACATTGACTCGGTACCCCCTATATAGCCTCCACATTGACTCGGTACCCCCTGTATATAGTCTCCACATTGACTCTGTACCGTAATACCCTGTATATAGTCTCCACATTGATTTGGTACCGGTACCCCCTGTATATAGCCTCCACATTGACTCGGTACCGGTACCCCATGTATATAGCCTCTACATTGACTCTGTACCGGTACCCCCTGTATATAGTCTCCACATTGACTCTGTACCGGTACCCCCTGTATATAGCCTCCACATTGACTCTGTACCGGTACCCCCTGTATATAGCCTCCACATTGACTCTGTACCGGTGCCCCCTGTATATAGCCTCCACATTGACTCTGTACCGGTACCCCCTGTATATAGCCTCCACATTGACTCGGTACCCCTGTATATAGTCTCCACATTGACTCTGTACCGGTACCCCCTGTATATAGCCTCCACATTGACTCTGTACCGGTACCCCCTGTATATAGTCTCCACACTGACTCTGTACCCGTGCCCCCTGTATATAGTCTCTACATTGACTCTGTACCGGTACCCCCTGTATATAGCCTCCACACTGACTCTGTACCCGTGCCCCCTGTATATAGTCTCTACATTGACTCTGTACCGGTATCCCCTGTATATAACCTCCACATTGACTCTGTACAGGTACCCCCTGTATATAGCCTCCACATTGACTCTGTACCGGTACCCCCTGTATATAGCCTCGAAATTGACTATGTACCAGTACCCCCTGTATATAGCCTCCACATTGACTCTATACCGGTACCCCCTGTATATAGTCTCCACATTGACTCTGTACCGGTACCCCCTGTATATAGCCTCCACATTGACTCTGTACCGGTACCCCCTGTATATAGCCTCCACATTGACTCTGTACCGGTCCCCCCTGTATATAGCCTCCACATTGACTCTGTACCGGTGCCCCTTGTATATAGCCTCCACATTGACTCTGTACAAGTACCCCCTGTATATAGCCTCCACATTGACTCTGTACCGGTACCCCCTGTATATAGCCTCCACATTGACTCTGTACCAGTACCCACTGTATATAGCCTCCACATGACTCTGTACCGTAACACCCTGTATATAGCCTCCAAATTGACTCTACTGTAAAACCCTGTATATACCCTCCACATTGACTCTGTACAGAGTCAATGAGGAGGCTTTATACAGGGGTACCGGTACAGAGTCAATGTGGAGGCTATATACAGGGTATTACGGTACAGAGTCAATGTGGAGGCTATATACAGGGGGGACCGGTACAGAGTCAATGTGGAGGCTATATACAGGGTAATACAGTACAGAGTCAATGTGGAGGCTATATACAAGGGGTACCGGTACAGAGTCAATGTGGAGGATATATACAGGGTTTTACAGTAGAGTAAATGTGGAGACTATATACAGGGGGGTACCGGTACAGATTCAATGTGGAGGCTATATACAGGGTTTTACAGTAGAGTCAATGTGGAGGCTATATACAGGGGGGTACCGGTACAGAGTCAATGTGGAGGCTATATACAGGGTATTACGGTACAGAGTCAATGTGTAGGCTATATACAAGGGGTACCGGTACAGAGTCAATGTGGAGACTATATACAGGGGGTACCGGTACCCCTTGTATATAGCCTACACATTGACTCTGTACCGTAATACCCTGTATATAGCCTCCACATTGACTCTGTACCGGTACCCCCCTGTATATAGCCTCCACATTGACTCTACTGTAAAACCCTGTATATAGCCTCCACATTGAATCTGTACCGGTACCCCCTGTATATAGCCTCCACATTGACTCTGTACCGGTGCCCCCTGTATATAGCCTCCACATTGACTCTGTACCGGTACCCCTACTGTACCGTAATACCCTGTATATAGCCTCCACATTGACTCTGTACCGTAATACCCTGTATATAGCCTCCACATTGACTCTGTACCGTAATACCCTGTATATTTCCTCCACACTGACTCTGTACCGTAATACACTGTATATAGCCTCCACATTGACTCTGTACCGTAATACCTTTTATATAACCTCCACACTGACTCTGTACAGTAATACGCTGTATATAGCCTCCACATTGACTCTGTACCGTAATACGCTGTATATAGCCTCCACATTGACTCTTTACCGGTACCGCCTGTATATAGCCTCCACATTGACTCTGTACCGTAATACCCTGTATATAACCTCCACACTGACTCTGTACCGGTACCACCTGTATATAGCCTCCACATTGACTCTGTACCGTAATACCCTGTATATAACCTCCACATTGACTCTGTACAGTAATACGCTGTATATAGCCTCCATACCTCAACAGATCATTCTGACTATCCACACCTCAACAGATCATTCTGACTATCCATACCTCAACAGATCATTCTGACTATCCACACCTAAACAGATCATTCTGACTATCCATACCTCAACAGATCATTCTGGCTATCCATACCTCAACAGATCATTCTGACTATCCATACCTCAACAGATCATTCTGACTATCCATACCTCAACAGATCATTCTGACTATCCATACCTCAACAGATCATTCTGACTATCCACACCTCAACAGATCATTCTGACTATCCATACCTCAACAGATCATTCTGACTATCCATACCTCAACAGATCATTCTGACTATCCATACCTCAACAGATCATTCTGACTATCCATACCTTAACAGATCATTCTGACTATCCACACCTCAACAGATCATTCTGACTATCCATACCTTAACAGATCATTCTGACTATCCATACCTCAACAGATCATTCTGACTATCCATACCTTAACAGATCATTCTGACTATCCATACCTCAACAGATCATTCTGACTATCCATACCTCAACAGATCATTCTGACTATCCATACCTCAACAGATCATTCTGACTATCCATACCTCAGCAGATCATTCTGACTATCCATACCTCAACAGATCATTCTGACTATCCATATTTTATTATTTATTATTATTATTATTATTATTTATTTATTATTACATTAACACTACCACCATTATAGTGGTTAACCAGTCCTACCCCTATCTATTCCCATTATGGTGGATAACCCAAGTCCGATCCCTATCTACCACCATTATAGTGGCTAACCCCAGTCCTACCCCTATCTACCACCATTATAGTGGTTAACCCCAGTCCTACCCCTATCTATTCCCATTATAGTGGTTAACCCCAGTCCTACCCCTATCTACCACCATTATGGTGGTTAACCCCAGTCCTACCCCTATCTACCCCCATTATAGTGGTTAACCCCAGTCCTACCCCTATCTACCACCATTATAGTGGTTAACCCCAGTCCTACCCCTATCTACCCCCATTATAGTGGGTAACCCCAGTCCTACCCCTATCTACCCCCATTATAGTGGTTAACCCCAGTCCTACCCCTATCTACCCCCATTATAGTGGTTAACCCCAGTCCTACCCCTATCTACCACCATTATAGTGGTTAACCCCAGTCCTACCCCTATCTACCCCCATTATAGTGGGTAACCCCAGTCCTACCCCTATCTACCCCCATTATAGTGGTTAACCTCAGTCCTATCCTTATCTACCACCATTATAGTGGTTAACCCCAGTCCTACCCCTATCTACCCCCAGTATAGTGGTTAACCCCAGTCCTACCCCTATCTACCCCCATTATAGTGGTTAACCTCAGTCCTATCCTTATCTACCACCATTATAGTGGTTAACCCCAGTCCTACCCCTATCTACCACCATTATAGTGGTTAACACCTATCTACCCCCATTATAGTGGCTAACCCCAGTCCTACCCCTATCTATCCCCATTATAGTGGTTAACCCCAGTCCTACCCCTATCTATCCCCATTATAGTGGTTAACCCCAGTCCTACCCCTATCTACCCCCATTATAGTGGTTAATCTCAGTCCTACCCCTATCTACCCCCATTATAGTGGTTAACCCCAGTCCTACCCCTATCTACCCCCATTATAGTGGCTAACCCCAGTCCTACCCCTATCTATCCCCATTATAGTGGCTAACCCCAGTCCTACCCCTATCTACCACCATTATAGTGGTTAACCCCTATCTACCACCATTATAGTGGCTAACCCCAGTCCTACCCCTATCTACCCCCATTATAGTGGCTAACCCCAGTCCTACCCCTATCTACCCCCATTATAGTGGTTAACCCCAGTCCTACCCCTATCTACCACCATTATAGTGGTTAACCCCAATCCTACCTCTATCTACCACCATTATAGTGGTTAACTCCAGTCCTACCCCTATCTACCACCATTATAGTGGTTAACCCCAGTCCTACCCCTATCTACCCCCATTATAGTGGTTAACCTCAGTCCTACCCCTATCTACCACCATTTTAGTGGTTAACCCCAGTCCTACCCCTATCTACCCCCATTATAGTGGTTAACCCCAGTCCAACCCCTATCTATCCCCATCATTAATAATATATCTATTTCTGCGGTCATGTGCAAAATCGTGTCCCCAAACAACTGGTTCA
>NC_074687.1:24521065-24561065 GCF_029448725.1 Salvelinus fontinalis
ACAATACATTAATACGTGATGGCTGCTGCGGCTGAGTGGGAGTGCTCCTGTGAATATGAGATGGCTGCTACGGCTGAGTGGGAGTGCTCCTGCGAATATGAGATGGCTGCTACGGCTGAGTGGGAGTGCTCCTGCGAATATGAGATGGCTGCTACGGCTGAGTGGGAGTGCTCCTGCGAATATGAGATGGCTGCTGAGTGGGAGTGCTCCTGTGAATATGAGATGGCTGCTGAGTGGGAGTGCTCCTGCGAATATGAGATGGCTGCTGAGTGGGAGTGCTCCTGTGAATATGAGATGGCTGCAGTGGCTGAGTGGGAGTGCTCCTGTGAATATGAGATAGCTGCAGTGGCTGAGTGGGAGTGCTCCTGTGAATATGAGATAGCTGCAGTGGCTGAGTGGGAGTGCTCCTGTGAATATGAGATGGCTCCTGTGGCTGAGTGGGAGTGCTCCTGTGCTCTCTTTCCATTTGCTTCCCCCACTAACTAGGCCATATACAGCAGCTGTCTTGGCCAGATCTCCAATCCAAAAATATTTTATTAATCTCAAATGATTTCCTGCTATAAATTATGAAAAATACTCTTCACTGCTGATTTGGACCCATTGTATAAAGATTCAAAGGGATTTAACTACAGATAAAAACATGCTAATTGATAGTATGATTGTTGGTTGGATAAAATATGTACCAGTGTTCATCAAGACTAGTCCTGCTCTAGACAGGATGGATAACGTCTGTCCTAGTGTTCCTCTAGACTAGTCCTGCTCTAGACAGGATGGATAACGTCTGTCCTAGTGTTCCTCAAGACTAGTCCTGTTCTAGACAGGATGGATAACGTCTGTCCTAGTGTTCCTCTAGACTAGTCCTGCTCTAAACAGGATGGATAACGTCTGTCCTAGTGTTCCTCTAGACTAGTCCTGCTCTAGACAGGATGGATAACGTCTGTCCTAGTGTTCCTCTAGACTAGTCCTGTTCTAGACAGGATGGATAGCGTCTGTCCTAGTGTTCCTCTAGACTAGTCCTGTTCTAGACAGGATGGATAAGGTCTGTCCTAGTGTTCCTCTAGACTAGTCCTGCTCTAGACAGGATGGATAGCGTCTGTCCTAGTGTTCATCAAGACTAGTCCTGCTCTAGACAGGATGGATAACGTCTGTCCTAGTGTTCCTCTAGACTAGTCCTGCTCTAGACAGGATGGATAACGTCTGTCCTAGTGTTCCTCTAGACTAGTCCTGCTCTAGACAGGATGGATAATGTCTGTCCTAGTGTTCCTCTAGACTAGTCCTGCTCTAGACAGGATGGATAATGTCTGTCCTAGTGTTCCTCTAGACTAGTCCTGCTCTAGACAGGATGGATAACGTCTGTCCTAGTGTTCCTCAAGACTAGTCCTGCTCTAGACAGGATGGATAACGTCTGTCCTAGTGTTCATCAAGACTAGTCCTGCTCTAGACAGGATGGATAGCGTCTGTCCTAGTGTTCCTCAAGACTAGTCCTGTTCTAGACAGGATGGATAACGTCTGTCCTAGTGTTCCTCTAGACTAGTCCTGTTCTAGACAGGATGGATAACGTCTGTCCTAGTGTTCCTCTAGACTAGTCCTGCTCTAGACAGGATGGATAAGGTCTGTACTAGTGTTCCTCTAGACTAGTCCTGCTCTAGACAGGATGGATAATGTCTGTCCTAGTGTTCCTCTAGACTAGTCCTGCTCTAGACAGGATGGATAACGTCTGTCCTAGTGTTCATCAAGACTAGTCCTGCTCTAGACAGGATGGATAGCGTCTGTCCTAGTGTTCCTCAAGACTAGTCCTGTTCTAGACAGGATGGATAACGTCTGTCCTAGTGTTCCTCAAGACTAGTCCTGCTCTAGACAGGATGGATAATGTCTGTCCTAGTGTTCCTCTAGACTAGTCCTGCTCTAGACAGGATGGATAACGTCTGTCCTAGTGTTCCTCAAGACTAGTCCTGCTGTAATAGCTGTCGCTTTCCTCATCCTCAGATGAGGTGAGGAGAGAAGGATCTTCGGACCAAAATGCGGAGTCAGGGAAATATGCCATCTTTATTTATAATGATGAACTGATGGCAACACGAAACAAAACACTTGAACAAACTTACAAAATAACAAAACGACGTCGACGAAACCTGAACATAAACTTATATAACTAAACATAAACTCACGGACAGGAAACGGACGACATCAAAATGAACGAACAGCCAAACAGTCCCGAATGTGAAATACATCGATAACGACACGAAGACATCACCGGAGACAATCACCCACAAACAAACAGTGAGAATGCCCTACCTAAATATGACTCTTGATTAGAGGAAAATGCAAACCACCTGCCTCTAATCAAGAGCCATACCAGGCAAACCGAAACCAACATAGAAACAGATAACATAGACTGCCCACCCAAAACACATGCCCTGACCATAAACACATAAAAACTAACATAAATAGGTCAGGACTGTTACAGTACCCCCCCCCCCAAGGTGCGAACGCCGGGCGCACCAGCACAAAGTCCAGGGGAGGGTCCGGGTGGGCAGTTGACCACGGTGGTGGCTCAGGCTCCGGGCGCGGTTCCCACCCCACCATAATCCATCCTAACTTCCTCCCACAAAGAATGTCCACCCTCTTTTTTCCCCCACACAATTCTCTTAATAATATATTTAATAAGGATAACACCGGGACAGAGAGATAAATCAAGATAGAGGGATAGATAAGACTATAGAGATAGATGAAGATAGAGAGGGAGATTAGGATAGAGGGGCAACTCCGGACTGAAAGGCAGCTCCGGACAGAGAGACAGCTCTGGACTGATGGGCAGTTCTGGGTATCCAGCCTTTTCAGGCTGAAGGGCAGCTCATGGCTGACTGACGACTCTCGATGCTCATGGCTGGCTGACGGCTCTCGACGCTCATGGCAGGCTGACGGCTCTCGACGCTCATGGCAGGCTGACGGCTCTCGACGCTCATGGCAGGCTGACGGCTCTCGACGCTCATGGCAGGCTGACGGCTCACGACGCTCATGGCGCTCTGACGGCTCTCGACGCTCATGGCGCTCTGACGGCTCTGGCTGCTCATGGCGCTCTGACGGCTCTGGCTGCTCATGGCTCTCTGACGGCTCTGGCTGCTCATGGCTCACTGGCGGCTCTGGCTGCTCATGGCTCGCTGGCGGCTCTGGCAGATCCTGTCTGGTTGGCGGCTCTGGCAGATCCTGTCTGGTTGGCGGCTCTGGCAGATCCTGTCTGGTTGGCGGCTCTGGCAGATCCTGTCTGGTTGGCGGCTCTGGCAGATCCTGTCTGGCTGACGGCTCTAGCGGCTCCTGTCTGGCTGATGGCTCTAGCGGCTCCTGTCTGGCTGACGGCTCTGTAGGCTCATGGCAGACGGGCGGCTTTGCAGGCTCATGGCAGACGGGCGGCTTTGCAGGCTCCTGGCAGACGGATGGCTCAGATGGCGCTGGGGAGACGGATGGCTCAGATGGCGCTGGGGAGACGGATGGCTCAGATGGCGCTGGGGAGACGGATGGCTCAGATGGCGCTGGGGAGACGGATGGCTCTGGCCGGATACGGCGCACTGTAGACCTGGTGCGTGGTGCCGGAACTGGAGGCACCGGGCTAATGATAAGCACCCTCCTACTAGTGCGTGGAGCAGGGACAGGGCACACTGAACTCTCAAAGCGTACTCTATACCTGGTGCGTGGTACCGGCACTGGTGGCACCTGGCTGAGGGCACGCACCTCAGGACTAGTACGGGGAGAAGTGACAGTGTGTACAGGACTTAGGAGACGCACAGGTGGCTTAGTGCGTGGGGCCGGAACTGGAGGCACTGAACTGGATACACGCACTATAGGGAGAGTGCGTGGAGGAGGAACAGGGCTCTGGAAATGCACTGGTAACCTAGTGCGTAATATAGGCACTGTAGGTACTAGGCTGGGGTGGGGAGGTGGCGCCGGAAATACCGGACCGTGCAGGCGTACTGGCTCTCTTGAGCATTGAGCCTGCCCAACCCTACCTGGTTGAATGCTCCCGGTCGCCCGCCCAGTACGGGGAGGTGGAATAACCCGCACCGGGCTGTGTAGGCGAACCGGGGAAACCATGCGTAAGGCAGGTGCCATGTATGCCGGCCCGAGGAGACGCACTGGAGACCAGACGCGTTGAGCCGGCCTCATGACACCTGGCTCAATGCCCAATCTAGCCCTACCAGTGCGGGGAGGTGGAATAACCCGCACTGGGCTATGCACACGTACAGGAGACACCGTGCGCTCTACTGCGTAACACGGTGTCTGCCCGTACTCCCGCTCTCCACGGTTAGCCTGGGAAGTGGGCGCAGGTCTCCTACCTGCCCTTGGCCCACTACCCTTTAGCCCCCCCCCAAGAAATTTTTGGGAGTTACTCACGGGCTTTTCGGGCTTCCGTGCAAGACGTGTCCCCTCATAATTCCGGTTTCGAGCTTGATTCTCCGGCTTCCATCCACGTCTCCTAGCTGCCTCCTTAAACCACCGCTCCTGGGCTGTGACTGCCTCACTCTTCTCACGAGAGCAGCGATATTCCCCAGTTTGCGCCCAGGGTCCTCTACCAGACAGGATCTCCTCCCAAGTCCAAAAGTCCTTGTTGCTCCGTCGAGCATTCCCATACCGCTTGGTCTCTGTATTTTGGTGGGTGATTCTGTAATAGCTGTCGCTTTCCTCATCCTCAGATGAGGTGAGGAGAGAAGGATCTTCGGACCAAAATGCGGAGTCAGGGAAATATGCCATCTTTATTTATAATGATGAACTGATGGCAACACGAAACAAAACACTTGAACAAACTTACAAAATAACAAAACGACGTCGACGAAACCTGAACATAAACTTATATAACTAAACATAAACTCACGGACAGGAAACGGACGACATCAAAATGAACGAACAGCCAAACAGTCCCGAATGTGAAATACATCGATAACGACACGAAGACATCACCGGAGACAATCACCCACAAACAAACAGTGAGAATGCCCTACCTAAATATGACTCTTGATTAGAGGAAAATGCAAACCACCTGCCTCTAATCAAGAGCCATACCAGGCAAACCGAAACCAACATAGAAACAGATAACATAGACTGCCCACCCAAAACACATGCCCTGACCATAAACACATAAAAACTAACATAAATAGGTCAGGACTGTTACACCTGCTCTAGACAGGATGGATAACGTCTGTCCTAGTGTTCCTCAAGACTAGTCCTGCTCTAGACAGGATGGATAACGTCTGTCCTAGTGTTCCTCTAGACTAGTCCTGCTCTAGACAGGATGGATAACGTCTGTCCTAGTGTTCCTCAAGACTAGTCCTGCTCTAGACAGGATGGATAATGTCTGTCCTAGTGTTCCTCTAGACTAGTCCTGCTCTAGACAGGATGGATAATGTCTGTCCTAGTGTTCCTCTAGACTAGTCCTGCTCTAGACAGGATGGATAATGTCTGTCCTAGTGTTCCTCTAGACTAGTCCTGCTCTAGACAGGATGGATAATGTCTGTCCTAGTGTTCCTCTAGACTAGTCCTGCTCTAGACAGGATGGATAAGGTCTGTACTAGTGTTCCTCTAGACTAGTCCTGCTCTAGACAGGATGGATAAGGTCTGTCCTAGTGTTCCTCTAGACTAGTCCTGCTCTAGACAGGATGGATAACGTCTGTCCTAGTGTTCCTCTAGACTAGTCCTGCTCTAGACAGGATGGATAGCGTCTGTCCTAGTGTTCCTCTAGACTAGTCCTGCTCTAGACAGGATGGATAGCGTCTGTCCTAGTGTTCCTCAAGCTTAGTCCTGCTCTAGACAGGATGGATAGCGTCTGTCCTAGTGTTCCTCAAGACTAGTCCTGCTCTAGACAGGATGGATAGCGTCTGTCCTAGTGTTCCTCAAGCTTAGTCCTGCTCTAGACAGGATGGATAGCGTCTGTCCTAGTGTTCCTCAAGACTAGTCCTGCTCTAGACAGGATGGATAACGTCTGTCCTAGTGTTCCTCAAGACTAGTCCTGCTCTAGACAGGATGGATAACGTCTGTCCTAGTGTTCCTCTAGACTAGTCCTGCTCTAGACAGGATGGATAGCGTCTGTCCTAGTGTTCCTCTAGACTAGTCCTGCTCTAGACAGGATGGATAACGTCTGTCCTAGTGTTCATCAAGACTAGTCCTGCTCTAGACAGGATGGATAACGTCTGTCCTAGTGTTCATCAAGACTAGTCCTGCTCTAGACAGGATGGATAATGTCTGTCCTAGTGTTCCTCAAGCTTAGTCCTAGTTTAGTCCTGCTCTAGACAGGATGGTAGGATAACGTAAATAAGAATTTGTTCTTTAAATTATCGGCCTAGTTAAATAAAATAAATACTCGTGTTGGTGACTCACCTGCTAATGAAGTGGAAAATAAACGTTTCTTATTGGACCAGTTCAGGTAGTCAGTTCAGTATCAATCTGTTGTTTTGTATTATTATTATTTACTTTGTTTTCTCCCCAATTTCGTGGAATCCAATTGGTAGTTGCAGTCTTGTCCCATTGCCGCAACTCCCGTACGGACTCAGGAGAGGAAAAGATGGAGAGCCGTGCGTCCTCCGAAACATGACCCTGCCAACCTCACTGCTTCTTGACATACTGCTCACCGAACCCGGAAGCCAGCAGCAAAAATGTGTCGAAGGAAACACCGTACACCTTGCGACAATGTCAGCGTGCACTGCACCCGGCCCGCCACAGGAGTCGCTAGTGCACGATGGGACAAGGACATCCCTGCCGGAAAAATCCTCCCCTAACCCGGACGATGCTGGGCCCATGGGTCTCCCGGTCGTGGCCGGCTGCAACAGAGCCTGGGCTCGTACCCAGAATCTTTAGTGGCACTGGCCTCAGTCTGTTTAATTCCATTATCAGGCCATAAGAAAACAAGAAAATGGAGCTCTTAGTGACCGGGGATTTTAACGCAGGCAAACTTAAAACCATTTACCACATGTGAAACCTGAGAAGAAAAAAAACTCTTGGCCTCCTTTACTCCACACAAAGAGACTTATACAAAGCTCTCCCTCGCCTTCCATTTGGCAGATCTGACCATCATTCTATCGTCCTGATTCCTGCTTACAAGCAAAAAGCAGAAAGTACCAGTGACTCGCTCAATACGAAAGTGTTCAGAAGAAGCAAATGCTAAGCTACAGGACTGTTTTGCTAGCACAGACTGGAATATGTTCTGGGATCCATCCAATGGCATTGAGGAGTACACCACATCAGTCACCGGCTTTATCAATAAGTTCATTGACGACGTCGTCCCCATAGCGACTGTACGTACATATCCCAACCAGAAGCCATGGATTACAGGCAACATCCACATCGAGCTAAAGGCTAAAGCTGCCGCTCTCAAGGAGTGGGACACTAATCTGTACGTGTATAAGACATCTCGTTATGCCCTCAGACGAACCATCAAACAAACAAAGTGTCAATACAGGAATAAGATTGAATCCTACTACACCGGCTCTAACGCTCGTTGGATGTGGCAGGGCTTGTAAACTATTACGGACTACAAAGAGAATCCCAGACGCGAGCTGCCCAGTGAAGCAAGCCTACCAGACGAGTTAGATGCATTTTATGCTCGCTTCGAGGCAAACAACACTGAAGCGATCATAAGAGCACCAGCTGTTCTAGATCACACTTTCCGTAGCCGATGTGAGCAAGACCTTTAAACAGGTCAACATTCACAAAAGGCATCGGGGCCATACAGATTACCAGGACGTGTACTCAAAGCATTCACGAACCAACTGGCAATTGTTTTCACTGACATGTTCAACCTCTCCCTGACCGAGTCTGTGATACCTACATGTTTCAAGCAGACCACCATAGTCCCTGTGCCCAAGGATGCGAAGGTATCCTTCTTAAATGACTAGCACTCACGTCGATAGCCATTAAGTGCTTTGAAAGGCTGGTCATGGCTCATATCAACATCATCATCCCGGAAACCTTAGACCCACTCCAATTTGCATACTGCCCCAACAGATCCACAGATGACGCAATCTCTATTGCACTCTACACTGCCCTTTCCCATCTGGACAAAAGGAACACCTATGTGAGAATGCTGTTCATTGACTACAGCTCAGCGTTCAACACCATAGTGCCCATGAAGCTCATCACTAAGCTAAGGACTCTGGGACTAAACACCTCCCTCTACAACTGGATCCTGAACTTCCTGAAGGGCCGCCCCCAGGTAGTGAGGGTAGGTAACAACACATCTTCCACGCTGATCCTCAACACAGAGGCCCCTCAGGGGTGCGTGTTCACTCCCCTCCTGTACTCCCTGTTCACCTACGACTGCGTGGCCAAGCACGACTCCAACAGTGGAAGGCCTGATCATCGACAACACTGAGACAGTCTATAGGGAGGAGGTCAGAGACCTGGCAGTGTGGTGCCAGAATAACAACCTCTCCCTCAATGTGAAGCAAGACAAAAGAGATGATCGTGGACTACAGGAAAAGGAGGACCGAGCACACCCCCATTAACATCGATGGGGCTGTAGTGGAGTGGGTCAAAAGATTCAAGTTCCTTGGTGTCCACATCACCAACAAACTGTTATGGTCCAAACACCTTTCCCCCTCAGGAGACTGAAAATATTTTGCATGGGTCCTCAGATCCTCAAAGTTCCACAGCAGCACCATCGAGAGCATTCTGACCGGTTGTAACACCACCTGGTATGGCAACTGTTTGGTATCCGACTGTAAGGCACTACAGAGGGTAGTGCGTACGGCCCAATACATCACTGGGGCCAAGCTTCCGGTCATCCAGGACCTCTATACTAGAGGAAGGCCCAAAAAATTGTCAATGTCACCCAAGTCATAAACTGTTTTCTCTGCTACCGCACAGCAAGCGGTACCGGAGCGCCAAGCCTAGGTCAAAAAGGCTCCTTAACAGCTTCTACCCTCAAGCCATAAGAGTGCTGAACAATTAATCAAATGGCTACCCGGATGATTCACATTGACCCCCCCCCCCCCTGTTTTTATACTGCTGCTACTCGCTGTTTATTATCTATGCATAGTCACCTTACCCCTACCTACATGTACAAATTACCTCGTTATCGGTACCCCTTGTGAATAGCCTCGCTATTGTTAGTTCATTTAGCAAATATTTTCTGAACTCTATTTTCGGGAACTGGATTGTTGTTTAAAAGCTTGTAAGTAAGCATTTTTACGGTGGGTTAATTTAATGAACAAGACCAATGTTGACTCACCTGCCGTCAAAGAGGTTAGCCCCGGGGATGACGTGCGTGCTGTCCCGTCCCACCAGGAAGCGGACGCGGTCGTAGAAGGACTGCAGATTGTTCTGGGTGGACGAGAGCTGTGTCTCCTGGATGATGTCCAGAGGGTCTGGAGAGCCTACGCACAGATCCGTGGTGTGACACGACGCCTGTAGACAGCAGTCAGGGTCCATACAGTCCACCAAACCATCTGGAGGGGAAATATAGTAGATACAGACAGCAGTCAGGGTCCATACAGTCCACCAAACCATCTGGAGGGGAAATATAGTGTTACACAGACAGCAGTCTGGGTCCATACAGTCCACCAAACCATCTGGAGGGGAAATATAGTAGATACAGACAGCAGTCAGGGTCCATACAGTCCACCAAACCATCTGGAGGGGAAATATAGCAGATACAGACAGCAGTCAGGGTCCATACAGTCCACCAAACCATCTGGAGGGGAAATATAGTAGATACAGACAGCAGTCAGGGTCCATACAGTCCACCAAACCATCTGGAGGGGAAATATAGTAGATACAGACAGCAGTCAGGGTCCATACAGTCCACCAAACCATCTGGAGGGGAAATATAGTAGATACAGACAGCAGTCAGGGTCCATACAGTCCACCAAACCATCTGGAGGGGAAATATAGCAGATACAGACAGCAGTCAGGGTCTATACAGTCCACCAAACCATCTGGAGGGGAAATATAGTAGACACAGACAGCAGTCAGGGTCCATACAGTCCACCAAACCATCTGGAGGGGAAATATAGACAGGCACCCTTTTTAAAACAACTTCAGCACCTACATGTACTTAGTGAAATGATTCATCGTCGTGAAACTAGTGCTTGCGTAATCCCAGTGGTCACTGTTATGAGCCTTCTGTTTCCTAAAGACACACCTCTACAACTCAACACCTCCTAACAACTAGGATATCCTCAACACCTGAACACCTCAACACCTCAACACCTCCTAACAACTAGGATATCCTCAACACCTCAACACCTCAACACCTCAACACCTCAACACCTCCTAACAACTAGGATATCCTCAACACCTCCTAACAACTAGGATATCCTCAACACCTCCTAACAACTAGGATATCCTCAACACCTCCTAACAACTAGGATATCCTCAACACCTCCTAACAACTAGGATATCCTCAACACCTCCTAACAACTAGGATATCCTCAACACCTCCTAACAACTAGGATATCCTCAACACCTCCTAACAACTAGGATATCCTCAACACCTCCTAACAACTAGGATATCCTCAACCCTCCTTTGGATCTTTCTGACAACAACTTCCACAGGCTTTCATAGTGAGACGGAGCTGAGAGGCTGGGGTAGAGGCTATCTGAGGGGTAGAGGCTATCTGAGGGGTAGAGGCTATCTGAGGGGTAGAGGCTATCTGGTAGAGGCTATCTGATAGAGGCTATCTGAGTGGTAGAGGCTATCTGATAGAGGCTATCTGAGGGGTAGAGGCTATCTGAGGGGTAGAGGCTATCTGAGGGGTAGAGGCTATCTGAGGGGTAGAGGCTATCTGGTAGAGGCTATCTGAGTGGTAGAGGCTATCTGAGGGGTAGAGGCTATCTGATAGAGGCTATCTGAGTGGTAGAGGCTATCTGATAGAGGCTATCTGAGTGGTAGAGGCTATCTGGGGGGTAGAGGCTATCTGAGGGGTAGAGGCTATCTGATAGAGGCTATCTGAGTGGTAGAGGCTATCTGGGGGGTAGAGGCTATCTGAGGGATAGAGGCTATCTGATAGAGGCTATCTGATAGAGGCTATCTGATAGAGGCTATCTGAGGGGTAGAGGCTATCTGATAGAGGCTATCTGAGTGGTAGAGGCTATCTGAATAGTAGAGGCTATCTGAGGGGTAGAGGCTATCTGATAGAGGCTATCTGAGGGGTAGAGGCTATCTGAGTGGTAGAGGCTATCTGAGTGGTAGAGGCTATCTGTTAGAGGCTATCTGAGTGGTAGAGGCTATCTGAGTGGTAGAGGCTATCTGAGGGGTAGAGGCTATCTGAATAGTAGAGGCTATCTGAGGGGTAGAGGCTATCTGATAGAGGCTATCTGATAGGTAGAGGCTATCTGAGGGGTAGAGGCTATCTGAGGGGTAGAGGCTATCTGAGGGGTAGAGGCTATCTGAGTGGTAGAGACTATCTGAGGGGTAGAGGCTATCTGATAGAGGCTATCTGAGTGGTAGAGGCTATCTGAGTGGTAGAGGCTATCTGATAGAGGCTATCTGAGTGGTAGAGGCTATCTGATAGAGGCTATCTGAGGGGTAGAGGCTATCTGATAGAGGCTATCTGAGTGGTAGAGGCTATCTGAGTGGTAGAGGCTATCTGATAGAGGCTATCTGAGTGGTAGAGGCTATCTGAGTGGTAGAGGCTATCTGAGTGGTAGAGGCTATCTGAGTGGTAGAGGCTATCTGAGTGGTAGAGGCTATCTGAGGAGTAGAGGCTATCTGATAGAGGCTATCTGAGTGGTCGAGGCTATCTGAGTGGTAGAGGCTATCTGATAGAGGCTATCTGAGTGGTAGAGGCTATCTGAGGGGTAGAGGCTATCTGAGGGGTAGAGGCTATCTGAGGGTTAGAGGCTATCTGTTAGAGGCTATCTGAGTGGTAGAGGCTATCTGAGGGGTAGAGGCTATCTGAGGGTTAGAGGCTATCTGTTAGAGGCTATCTGAGTGGTAGAGGCTATCTGAGGGGTAGAGGCTATCTGAGGGGTAGAGGCTATCTGAGGGGTAGAGGCTATCTGAGGGGTAGAGGCTATCTGAGTGGTAGAGGCTATCTGATAGAGGCTATCTGAGTGGTAGAGGCTATCTGAGTGGTAGAGGCTATCTGAGGGTTAGAGGCTATCTGATAGAGGCTATCTGAGTGGTAGAGGCTATCTGAGGGGTAGAGGCTATCTGAGTGGTAGAGACTATCTGAGGGGTAGAGGCTATCTGATAGAGGCTATCTGAGTGGTAGAGGCTATCTGAGTGGTAGAGGCTATCTGATAGAGGCTATCTGAGTGGTAGAGGCTATCTGATAGAGGCTATCTGAGGGGTAGAGGCTATCTGATAGAGGCTATCTGAGTGGTAGAGGCTATCTGAGTGGTAGAGGCTATCTGATAGAGGCTATCTGAGTGGTAGAGGCTATCTGAGTGGTAGAGGCTATCTGAGTGGTAGAGGCTATCTGAGTGGTAGAGGCTATCTGAGGAGTAGAGGCTATCTGATAGAGGCTATCTGAGTGGTCGAGGCTATCTGAGTGGTAGAGGCTATCTGATAGAGGCTATCTGAGTGGTAGAGGCTATCTGAGGGGTAGAGGCTATCTGAGGGGTAGAGGCTATCTGAGGGTTAGAGGCTATCTGTTAGAGGCTATCTGAGTGGTAGAGGCTATCTGAGGGGTAGAGGCTATCTGAGGGTTAGAGGCTATCTGTTAGAGGCTATCTGAGTGGTAGAGGCTATCTGAGGGGTAGAGGCTATCTGAGGGGTAGAGGCTATCTGAGGGGTAGAGGCTATCTGAGGGGTAGAGGCTATCTGAGGGGTAGAGGCTATCTGAGTGGTAGAGGCTATCTGATAGAGGCTATCTGAGTGGTAGAGGCTATCTGAGTGGTAGAGGCTATCTGAGGGTTAGAGGCTATCTGAGGGTTAGAGGCTATCTGATAGAGGCTATCTGAGTGGTAGAGGCTATCTGAGGGGTAGAGGCTATCTGAGGGGTAGAGGCTATCTGATAGAGGCTATCTGAGTGGTAGAGGCTATCTGAGGGGTAGAGGCTATCTGAGGGGTAGAGGCTATCTGAGTGGTAGAGGCTATCTGAGTGGTAGAGGCTATCTGAGTGGTACAGTCTATCTGAGGGGTAGAGGCTATCTGATAGAGGCTATCTGAGAGGTAGAGTCTATCTGAGTGGTAGAGGCTATCTGATAGAGTCTATCTGAGGGGTAGAGGCTATCTGATAGAGGCTATCTGAGGGGTAGAGGCTATCTGAGTGGTAGAGGCTATCTGTTAGAGGCTATCTGAGTGGTAGAGGCTATCTGAGTGGTAGAGGCTATCTGAGAGGTAGAGTCTATCTGAGGGGTAGAGGCTATCTGTTAGAGGCTATCTGAGAGGTAGAGTCTATCTGAGTGGTAGAGGCTATCTGTTAGAGGCTATCTGAGGGGTAGAGGCTATCTGGTAGAGGCTATCTGAGTGGTAGAGGCTATCTGAGTGGTAGAGGCTATCTGAGTGGTAGAGGCTATCTGAGAGGTAGAGTCTATCTGAGGGGTAGAGGCTATCTGAGAGGTAGAAGCTATCTGAGTGGTAGAGGCTATCTGATAGAGGCTATCTGAGGGGTAGAGGCTATCTGAGTGGTAGAGGCTATCTGATAGAGGCTATCTGAGGGGTAGAGGCTACTCTTAAAGAGAGACTACGCGTAAAAAGCAACCTATGTGGCATCGATATGAGTCAGAAAATCGTCTTCTAGTATCAACATTTACTACAAAGGGTAAATAGGATACTACAAAGGGTAAAAAGGATACTACATATATCTACCTCAAGTACCTCGTACCCCTTCACATCAACTTGGTACCGGTACCCTGTGTATATAGCCAAATTATCATCAACTTGGTACTGGTACCCTGTGTATATAGCCAAATTATCATCAACTTGGTACCGGTACCCAGGATATATAGCCAAGTTATCATCAACTTGGTACTGGTACCCTGTGTATATAGCCAAATTATCATCAACTTGGTACCGGTACCCAGGATATATAGCCAAATTATCATCAACTTGGTACCGGTACCCTGTGAATATAGCCAAGTTATCGTTACTCATTGTGTATTTATTCCTCATGTTGTTATTTTTCTATTATTTTCCATTGTCTTTCTCTCTGCATTGTTGGGAAGGGTCTGTAAGTAAGTCACTGTTAGTCCACACCTGTTGTTTATGAAGAATGTGTCAAATACATTTGATTTGATTTAATTTGTGAAATAATTTGGCTAAATCTTCCCACCTTGCGAACACACACACAGACACTCTCATCAAACCACACCCGCAAACACACACCCGCAAACACACACACACACACACACACACACACACACACACACACACACACACACACACACACACACACACACACACACACACACACACACACACACACACACATCAGACCACACCCGCAAACAACTCACATCTGAATTTCAGTCACGGCTGATAGCATTTCTTAATGAACCAAATCTAAAACCAGGAAGTGCAGCCATCCTTTAGCACCTCCAGCCCACAGCTGACTTCCTGCTGTAATTAGGGACTGTAATGATTCACCACTCCAGAACCTGCTGATGTGTGTTAGTGCTGCACTTTTCTTCCTGTCTGTGTGTTAGCGCTGCACTTTACTTCCTGTCTGTGTGTTAGCGCTGCATTTTACTTCCTGTATGTGTGTTAGCGCTGCACTTTACTTCCTGTCTGTGTGTTAGCGCTGCACTTTACTTCCTGTCTGTGTGTTAGCGCTGCACTTTACTTCCTGTCTGTTTGTTAGCGCTGCACTTTACTTCCTGTCTGTGTGTTAGCGCTGCACTTTACTTCATGTCTGTGTGTTAGCAATTCCCTTTACTTCCTGTATGTGTGTTAGCAATTCCCTTTACTTCCTGTCTGTGTGTTAGCAATTCCCTTTACTTCCTGTCTGTGTGTTAGCCCTGCACTTTACTTCCTGTCTGTGTGTTAACGCTGCACTTTACTTCATGTCTGTGTGTTAGCAATTCCCTTTACTTCCTGTATGTGTGTTAGCAATTCCCTTTACTTCCTGTCTGTGTGTTAGCCCTGCACTTTACTTCCTGTCTGTGTGTTAACGCTGCACTTTACTTCATGTCTGTGTGTTAGCAATTCCCTTTACTTCCTGTCTGTGTGTTAGCAATTCCCTTTACTTCTTGTCTGTGTGTTAGCGCTGCACTTTACCTCATGTCTGTGTGTTAGCAATTCCCTTTACTTCCTGTCTGTGTGTTAGCAATTCCCTTTACTTCATGTCTGTGTGTTAGCGCTGCACTTTACTTCATGTCTGTGTGTTAGCAATTCCCTTTACTTCCTGTCTGTGTGTTAGCAATTCCCTTTACTTCATGTCTGTGTGTTAGCAATTCCCTTTACTTCCTGTCTGTGTGTTAGCGCTGCACTTTACTTCCTGTTGGTGTGTTGGCACTGCACTTTACTTCCGGTCTGTGGGTTGGCGATGCACTTTACTTCCTGTCTATGTGTTAGCTCTGCATTTTACTTCCTGTCTGTGTGTTAGCGCTGCATTTTACTTCCTGTATGTGTGTTAGCGATGCACTTTACTTCCTGTCTGTGTGTTAGCACCGCACTTTACTTCCTGTCTGTGTGTTAGCGCTGCACTTTACTTCCTGTCTGTGTGTTAGCGCTGCACTTTACTTCCTGTCTGTGTGTTAGCGTTGCACTTTACTTCCTGTCTGTGTGTTAGCGCTGCACTTTACTTCCTGTCTGTGTGTTAGCGTTGCACTTTACTTCCTGTCTGTGCATTAGCTCTTTAGTTTACCTCATGTGAACTGGGTCATCAACACTTTCTTGCTCTCCGCTTCCAGGAGCTCCTATCCCCCCATACCTATATCCTAGCCAGATACAAATACTAATACCTTCTTGCTCCCTTCCTGTCTGGCTGGCTCAATTCCCTGGTGGCTAGACTGGCATTACAGCTCTCTCTTTTCTGCCATTGAGGGGCCAGGCAGTGGGTACAGCGTTGGGCATGATAGTCACACTGTCTCTCTCTCTCTCTGCCATTGAGGGGCCAGGCAGTGGGTCAGCGTTGGGCATGATAGTCACACGGTCTCTCTCTCTCTGCCATTGACGGGCCAGGCAGTGGGTACAGCGTTGGGCATGATAGTCTCTCTCTCTCTCTCTCTCTCTCTCTCTCTCTCTCTCTCTCTCTCTCTCTCTCTTCTCTCTCTCTCCTCTCTCTCTCTCTCTCTCTCTCTCTCTCTCTCTCTCTCTCTCTCTCTCTCTCTCTCTCTCTCTCTCTCTCTCTCTCTCTCTCTCTCTCTCTCTCTCTCTCTCTCTCTCTCTCTCTCTTCTCTCTCTCTCTCTCTCTCTCTCTCTCTCTCTCTCTCTCTCTCTCTCTCTCTCTCTCTCTCTCTCTCTCTCTCTCTCTCTCTCTCTCTCTCTCTCTCTCTCTCTCTCTCTCTCTCTCTCTCTCTCTCTCTCTCTCTCTCTCTCTGCCATTGAGGGACCAGGCAGTGGGTACATCGTTGGGCATGATAGTCACACTGTCTCTCTCTCTCTGCCATTGAGGGGCCAGGCAGTGGGTACAGCGTTGGGCATGATAGTCTCTCTCTCTCTCTCTCTCTCTCTCTCTCTCTCTGTCTCTCTCTCTGCCATTGAGGGACCAGGCAGTGGGTACAGCGTTGGGCATGATAGTCACTCTCTCTCTCTCTCTCTCTCTCTGCCATTGAGGGGCCAGGCAGTGGGTACAGCGTTGGGCATGATAGTCACACTGTCTCTCTCTCTCTCTCTGCCATTGAGGGACCAGGCAGTGGGTCAGCGTTGGGCATGATAGTCACTCTCTCTCTCTCTCTCTCTGCCATTGAGGGGCCAGGCAGTGGGTACAGCGTTGGGCATGATAGTCACACTGTCTCTCTCTCTCTCTGTCTCTCTCTCTGCCATTGAGGGACCAGGCAGTGGGTACAGCGTTGGGCATGATAGTCACTCTCTCTCTCTCTCTCTCTCTCTCTCTGCCATTGAGGGGCCAGGCAGTGGGTACAGCGTTGGGCATGATAGTCACACTGTCTCTCTCTCTCTCTCTGCCATTGAGGGACCAGGCAGTGGGTCAGCGTTGGGCATGATAGTCACTCTCTCTCTCTCTCTCTCTGCCATTGAGGGGCCAGGCAGTGGGTACAGCGTTGGGCATGATAGTCACACTGTCTCTCTCTCTCTCTGCCATTGAGGGGTTAGGCAGTGGGTAAAGCAACGGCCATGAAATTCACACTGTCTCTCTCTCTCTCTGCCATTTTGGGCCCATGCAGTGTTCTAGGTACGAACTAGGGATTATATCCTAGACAACATAACATATGCCATTTAGCATGCACTTTTATCCAAAGTGACTAACAGTCATAGGTGCATAAATGTTATCATATCGATGGCTCCAGCGGGAATCAAATCCACAAACCGTGGCAATGTAAGCATCATAATCTACCAACTGAGTCACACACAAGACTGTATCGCTCTGCAGTTGTAGAGGATCTGGGTCATACCATGGCTGGCTGAATCATGGCTGTATCTGGGTCATAACATGGCTGGTGGAATCAGGGCTGTGTCTGGGTCATAATATGGCTGGCTGAATCACGGCTGTGTCTGGGTCATAACATGGCTGGCTGAATCAGGGTCATAACATGGCTGGCTGAATCATGGCTGAATCAGGGCTGTGTCAGGGTCATAATATGGCTGGCTGAATCAGGGTCATAACATGGCTGGTGGAATCAGGGCTGTGTCTGGGTCATAACATGGCTGGCTGAATCAGGGTCATAACATGGCTGGTGGAATCAGGGCTGTGTCTGGGTCATAACATGGCTGGTGGAATCAGGGCTGTGTCTGGGTCATAACATGTCTGGCTGAATCATGGCACGTCTCCAGAAGGCCCTGGGTCTCCTGCTGGGTGTGAGGTGTGCCTGGCCATGTCCTGGAATGATTAGAGGGCCCGATGGGGCCTAGCAAGAGGTCTGTACTGGGGGGGGGGGGGGGGGGGGGGGGGTCAGAGTGCTGATGCTCTGGGGCTCAGACATGCCCACTCTGGGCTCTAACACAGCCTCCTGTGTACGTGGTACTACGGATCAACTCACAAGCCAACTACTCATTCTCACCAGGACAAGGTGTTGCTGTTCTTTGTTTTCTAAGAAGCTCAGGTTCTAAGTGGAGCAGGATATGTACAGGCCTGTCTGGACCCTTTCAAGAGGGGCTGGATCGACATTCAGTTATAACTCACAGTAGATAGACTGGTTGTTGTTGCTCTACAGTACTAGTGGAGGCATGAACAGTTTGTTGAGAACTCCAAGACAAAGCAAAGGTTCTCAATTCTCAGAACCCCTAAGCCAGTTGGTACTTCCCGAGTGGCACAACGGTCTAAGGCACTGCATCTCGACGCTAAACGCGTCACCACATACACTGGTTCGATTCCAGGCTGTATCACAACCGGCTGTGATTGGGAGTCCCCTAAGGCGGCACAAAATTGGCCCAGTGTTGTCCGGGTTAGGGAAGGGTTTGGCCGGGGTAGGCCGTCACTGTAAAATAAGAATTTGCTCTTAACTGACTTGCCTAGTTAAATAAATAAAAAAACGAATGGTTAGCTGGACACCAGGGCCTTCCGAGTGGCGCAGTGGTCTAAGGCACTGCATCACAGTACTAGCTGTGCCACTAGAGATTCTGGGTTCGAGCCCAGGCTCTGTCGCAGCCGGCCGCAGCCGGGAGGCCCATGGGGCGGCGCACCATTGGCCCAGCGTCGTCCGGGTTAGGGAGGGTTTGGCCGGCAGGGATATCCTTGTCTCATCGATCACTAGCGACTCCTGTGGCGGGCCGGGCGCAGTGCACGCTGACCAGGTCGCTAGGTGTACGGTGTTTCCTCTGACACAACCTGGCTTCCGGGTTGGATGTGCATCGTGTCAAGAAGCAGTGAAGCTTGGCTGGGCTGTGTTTCGAAGGACGCGTGGCTCTCGACCTTCGCCTCTCCCGAGTCCGTACGGGAGTTGCAGCGATGAGACAAGACTGTAACTACTACTAATTGGATACCACGAAATTGGGGAGATAAAATAAATAAAAAGTAGACACCGGGTGCTAAAAGTAGGAGTTAAGTTGTTATAGTATAGTCATCGGTGTTAGTCTATGGTGTTATAGTATAGTCATCGGTGTTATAGTATAGTCATCGGTGTTATAGTATAGTCATCGGTGTTATAGTATAGTCATCGGTGTTATTGTATAGTCATCGGTGTTATAGTATAGTCATCGGTGTTATAGTATAGTCATCGGTGTTATAGTATAGTCATTGGTGTTATAGTATAGTCATCAGTGTTATAGTATAGTCATCGGTGGTATAGTATAGTCATCAGTGTTATAGTAGAGTCATCGGTGTTATAGTATAGTCATTGGTGTTATAGTAGAGTCATCGGTGTTATAGTATAGTCATTGGTGTTATAGTAGAGTCATTGGTGTTATAATATAGCCATTGGTGTTATAGTATAGCCATTGGTGTTAGTCTATGGTGTTATAGTATAGTGATTGGTGTTATAGTATAGTCATTGGTGTTATAGTATAATCATTGGTGTTATAGTATAGCCATTGGTGTTATAGTATAGTCATTGGTGTTATAGTATAGGCATTGTTGTTAGGCTATGGTGTTATAGTATAGTCATTGGTGTTATAGTATATTCATTGGTGTTATAGTATAGTCATTGGTGTTATAGTATAGTCATTGGTGTTAAGCTATGGTGTTATAGTATAGTCATTGGTGTTATAGTATATTCATTGGTGTTATAGTATAGTCATTGGTGTTATAGTATAGTCTATGGTGTTATAGTATATTCATCGGTGTTATAGTATAGTCATTGGTGTTATAGTATAGGCATTGTTGTTAGGCTATGGTGTTATAGTATAGTCATTGGTGTTATAGTATATTCATTGGTGTTATAGTATAGCCATTGGTGTTATAGTATAGTCATTGGTGTTATAGTGTAGTCATATAGTCATTGGTTTTACGCTATGGTGTTATAGTATATTTATTGTTATTAATCTAAATATAGTTTACAATTTACCTCCATCGTTGTCCTTTCCGTCGCTGCAGGCCGTCTCCATGGACGTGTCACATCCTGTTCCTCTCCAACCAAGCTGACACACACAGTACCAGCCGTTATTACCCAGGGTACACCTGCCGTTCCCGTTACACAGACCAGGGCAGCCCTCTGTTAGAGAGACATACAGGTACACAGTCAGACACAGAGCAGAGAGGTACCACCACACACATGTTGGCACAGAATATCAACTAATTATAGCAAAGTTTAACAACAAATCACACGGATGGAAAGATGGTAAGACAACTAAGAAGAGAATGAAAAACATAGGAGACAATAGACGGAGACAATATGAGACAAAAGGAGACAATAGGAGACAATAGAATGAGACAATATGAAACAATAGGAGACAATAGAAGAAGACAATAGAATACAATAGAAGGAGAAAAAATATATATATACTGTGCATTCAGAAAGTATCAGATTCCTTGACTTTTTCCACATTTTGCTCCGTTACAGCCTTATTCTAAAATTGATTAAATATTACTTTTCTTCCTATTCAATCTACACACAATTAATTGAATTTACCACAGGTGAACTCCAATCAAATTGTAGAAACATCTCAAGGATGATCAATGGAAACAGGATGCACCTGAGCTCAATTTAGAGACTCAGAGCAAAGGGTCTGAATACTGATGTAAATAAGGTATTTCGTTTTTTTTGTGTGTTTTTTTTAAAACCTGTTTTTGCCTTGTCATTATGGGTTATTGTGTGTAAATTGATGAGGGGAAAAAATATTTAACACATTTTAGAATAAGGCTGTAACGTAACAAAATGTGGAAAAAGGGAAGGGGTCTGAATACTTTCCGAATGCACTGTAGAAGAAGACAATAGAATAAGACAATAGAAGAAGACAATAGAATAAGACAATAGAATAAGACAATAGAATAAGACAATAGAATAAGACAATAGAATAAGACAATAGAAGAAGACAATAGAAGAAGACAATAGAAGAAGACAATAGAAGAAGACAATATAATAAGACAATAGAATAAGACAATAGAATAAGACAATAGAAGAAGACAATAGAAGAAGACAGTAGAAGAAGACAATAGAAGAAGACACTAGAATAAGATAATAGAAGACAATAGAATAAGACACTAGAAGAAGAAAATAGAAGTTTGAAGAGTAGTTTTGTTTCTTTGTTCTATTGTCTGTTTGTTTTTTTCATTTAACAGGGACCATATTTGTTTATTCAAATAACAGGGACGATGTACAACAGACATTTCTCCATAGCTGATTCTCATCTGCAGTCCCTCAAATGAGTGTGTTGTGGCTGCTGTTACGTATTCCCCAGCTATAGTATTTTTTTTACAGTGATCCTAAGGATCCTTAAAGATTGTAAAGTGGTACGATACCGTAGCAGCTATAACAATTGATTTGATACACCTGCACGGAAGATTCTCATATCCCCCAGCAGCAGCACAATCAGGAAACAAGGGATTATCCTCTTATAACTCATTACTACAGCATATTGGACTCTTTTATTACGGGTGTGTCCCAACTGGCACTATATTCCCTAAATAGTGCACTACTTTTTAACCAATGGTATGGGCTCTGGTCAAAAGTAGTGCCTTATATAGGGCATAGGGTACTATTTGGGACGCTCTACCCTATATATCATTGCTACAAATACTGGCTTACCAGAGCTATATTCTGCATCACAAAACGGTTTATGTGTACGATAATATCCAATGCCGTCCAATGTAATATCATTATGATTATATTACGATTCTCAATAAATAAATAAATAAATATTCACAGCGAAGCTATTGGTATTCTCTCTTTTTATTGTTATTTTTTTACATTTTTAATGGTCTAAAATAATGTCACCAATTAGCCTATAGGTGGTGCTCTTATAAGCAGTCTCACTTAAACCCTCATATATCTGTCGCCCCGTTTGACCGAGATACCTTGTATGTACCGTAGCTCTTCTCTCATCCTGAAAAAATAGGCCTCAAGTATTGCCTGAACGTGGTAAGGATATTAAAAAACAAGGAACCTATTATCAATTCATTATTTACGTACGTATGTAACACTGAAGCTCAAAATCATCCGTAATCATCTCCTCCTCCTGAACCGTACGTCAGATATCACCTTCTCCTCCTGAACCGTACGTCAGATATCACCTTCTCCTCCTGAACCGTACGTCAGATATCACCTCCTCCTGAATCGTACGTCAGATATCACCTTCTCCTCCTGAACCGTACGTCAGATATCACCTTCTCCTCCTGAACCGTATGTCAGATATCACCTTCTCCTCCTGAACCATACGTCAGATATCACCTTCTCCTCCTGAACCGTACGTCAGATATCACCTTCTCCTCCTGAACCCTATGTCAGATATCACCTTCTCCTCGTAAACCGTACGTCAGATATCACCTTCTCTTTCTGAACCGTACGTCAGATATCACCTCCTCCTGAATCGTACGTCAGATATCACCTTCTCCTCCTGAACCGTACGTCAGATATCACCTTCTCCTCCTGAACCGTATGTCAGATATCACCTTCTCCTCCTGAACCATACGTCAGATATCACCTTCTCCTCCTGAACCGTACGTCAGATATCACCTTCTCCTCCTGAACCCTATGTCAGATATCACCTTCTCCTCGTAAACCGTACGTCAGATATCACCTTCTCTTTCTGAACCGTACGTCAGATATCACCTCCTCCTGAATCGTACGTCAGATATCACCTTCTCCTCCTGAACCGTACGTCAGATATCACCTTCTCCTCCTGAACCGTACGTCAGATATCACCTTCTCCTTCTGAACCGTACGTCAGATATCACCTCCTCCTTCTGAACCGTACGTCAGATATCACCTTCTCCTTCTGAACCGTACGTCAGATATCACCTCCTCCTGAACCATACGTCATATATCACCTCCTCCTTCTGAACCGTACGTCAGATATCACCTTCTCCTTCTGAACCGTATGTCAGATATCACCTCCTCCTCCTGAAACGTACGTCAGATATCACCTCCTCCTCCTGAACCGTACGTCAGATATCACCTTCTCCTCCTGAACCGTACGTCAGATATCACCTCCTCCTGAATCGTACGTCAGATATCACCTTCTCCTCCTGAACCGTACGTCAGATATCACTTTCTCCTCCTGAACCGTATGTCAGATATCACCTTCTCCTCCTGAACCATACGTCAGATATCACCTTCTCCTCCTGAACCGTACGTCAGATATCACCTTCTCCTCCTGAACCCTATGTCAGATATCACCTTCTCCTCGTAAACCGTACGTCAGATATCACCTTCTCTTTCTGAACCGTACGTCAGATATCACCTCCTCCTGAATCGTACGTCAGATATCACCTTCTCCTCCTGAACCGTACGTCAGATATCACCTCCTCCTGAACCGTACATCAGATATCACCTTCTCCTCCTGAACCGTACGTCAGATATCACCTTCTCCTCCTGAACCGTACGTCAGATATCACCTTCTCCTTCTGAACCGTACGTCAGATATCACCTCCTCCTTCTGAACCGTACGTCAGATATCACCTTCTCCTTCTGAACCGTACGTCAGATATCACCTCCTCCTGAACCATACGTCATATATCACCTCCTCCTTCTGAACCGTACGTCAGATATCACCTTCTCCTTCTGAACCGTACGTCAGATATCACCTCCTCCTGAACCGTACGTCAGATATCACCTTCTCCTCCTGAACCGTACGTCAGATATCACCTTCTCCTTCTGAACCGTACGTCAGATATCACCTCCTCTTGAACCGTACGTCAGATATCACCTTCTCCTTCTGAACCGTATGTCAGATATCACCTCCTCCTCCTGAAACGTACGTCAGATATCACCTTCTCCTCCTGAACCGTACGTCAGATATCACCTTCTCCTCCTGAACCGTACGTCAGATATCACCTTCTCCTCCTGAACCGTACGTCAGATATCACCTTCTCCTGAACCGTACGTCAGATATCTCCTTCTCCTTCTGAACCGTACGTCAGATATCACCTTCTCCTCCTGAACCGTACGTCAGATATCACCTTCTCCTTCTGAATCGTACGTCAGATATCACCTCCTCCTCCTGAACCGTACGTCAGATATCACCTTCTCCTTCTGAACCGTACATCAGATATCACCTTCTCCTCCTGAACCGTAAGTCAGATATCACCTTCTCCTCCTGAACCGTACGTCAGATATCACCTTCTCCTCCTGAACCGTACGTCAGATATCACCTTCTCCTTCTGAACCGTACGTCCGATATCACCTTCTCCTCCTGAACCGTAGTGACTGATGTGGTGTACTCCTCAATGCCATTGGATGAATCCCGGAACATATTCCAGTCTGTGCTAGCAAAACAGTCCCGTAGTGTAGCATCTGACTACTTCCGTATTGAGCTAGTCACTAGTGCTTCCTGCTTTAGTTTTTGTTTGTAAGCAGGAATCAGGAGGATAGAATTATGGTCAGATTTGCCAAATGGAGGGCGAGGGAGAGCTTTGTATGTGTCTCTGTGTGTGGAGCAAAGGTGGTCTAGGATTTTTTTCCCCCCCTGGTTGCACATGTGACATAAAAATTTGGAAAAACTGATTTAAGTTTGCCTGCATTAATGTCCCCGGCCACTAGGAGTGCCATCTCTGGGTGAGTATTTTCTTCTTTGCTTATGACCTTATACAGCCGGTTGAGTGTGGTCTTAGTGCCAGCTTCATTTTGTGGTGGTAAATAGATGGCTATGAATAATACATATGAGAACTCTCTTGGTAGATGGTGCGGTCTAAAGCTTATCATGAGGTACTCTACCTCAGGCGAGCAATACCTCGAGAATTCTTTAATATTAGACACCAGCCTTTTTCTGAGCTAAACTATGTAGAATATTGGCCTGTTGGAAACTACAACTTTCTACTACATCACACAGTTCAGGCTGGATCTGATTTATCTCTAGAGAAACTACAACTCCCACCTACATCAGACAGTTCAGACTGGATCTGATTTATCTCTAGAGAAACTACAACTCCCTACTACACCACACAGTTTCGGCTGGATCTGATTTATCTCTAGAGAAACTACAACTCCCTACTACATCACACAGTTCAGGCTGGTTCTGATTTATCTCTAGAGAAACTACAACTCCCTACTACATCACACAGTTCCGGCTGGATCTGATTTATCTCTAGAGAAACTACAACTCCCTACTACATCACACAGTTCAGTCTGGGTCTGATTTAATTCTAGAGAAACTGGAATGGAAAATGGAATTCAAATAATTGAACTGACGTTGATAAATTAGTTAAAAAAATAAAATAAAAAAAATGTTGGTAAATCCCTGTGCACGGAGTAGACAAAACATTAAGAACACCTGCTCTTTCCATGACATAGACTGACCAGGTGAAAGCTATGATCCCTTATTGATGTCTCTTGTTAAATCCACTTCAATCAGTGCAGATGAAGGGGAGGATGACAGGTTAAAGACGGATTTTTAAACCTTGAGCCATAGATTGTGTATGTGTCTCATTCAGAGGGTGAATATGGACAAGACAAAATATTGAAGTGCCTTTGAACGGGGTATGGTAGTAGGTGCTAGGTGCACCGGTTTGTGTCAAGAACTGCAACGCTGCTGGGTTTTTCACACTCAACAGTTTCCTGAGTGTATCCAGAATGGTCCTCCACCCAAAGGACATCCAGCCCACTTGACACAACAGTACGAAGTATTGGAGTCAACATGGACCAGCATCTTTTCAACACCTTGTAGAGTCCACGACCTGATGAATTGAGGCTCTTCTGAGGACAAAGGGGGGCGCAACTCAATATTAGGAAGGTGTTCCTAATGTTTTGTTCACTCAGTGTATAGTGCACTGTTTTTTACCAGAGTGCACCATATTGAGAATAGGTTGCCATGCATGATATCTCTTATTTAAATGTCGAGCTTAGAGAATATTTGGCTTCTTAAAGAGCCATCGTGACAAACAGCTCTGGTTGGATCAACACACAGGAGGTAGATGATTAGCTGCTTATTACAAGGATGAATAAATAAAGATGTTCTCTCTGCTGGCGTCGGTTCAAACTTAAATTGGCAGGCCTTTCAGAAGGGCCCCGGGGGCCCACGTTCCCACAGCCCTGCCCAGACGCTCTGAAAACACAGTTACCCTCTCTCTCTCGCTCTCTCCATCCCATCCCTCCCTCCATCCCTCTATCTCCCTCTGTCCTTGGTAATGGAACACCTGCAACAAGAGAGTCTGGTACTGGAGTTCTGGACCACCTGCAACAATAGAGGCTGGTACAGGAGTTCTGGACGACCTGCAACAAGAGAGTCTGGTACTGGAGTTCTGGGCCACCTGTAATGAGAGAGGCTGGTACTGGAGTTCTGGGCCACCTGCAACGAGAGAGGCTGGTACTGGAGTTCTGGACCACCTGCAACAAGAGAGGCTGGTACAGGAGTTCTGGACCACCTGCAACGAGAGAGGATGGTACTGGAGTTCTGGACCACCTGCAACAAGAGAGGCTGGTACTGGAGTTCTGGACCACCTGTAATGAGAGAGGCTGGTACTGGAGTTCTGGGCCACCTGCAACAAGAGAGGATGGTACTGGAGTTCTGGGCCACCTGCAACGAGAGAGGCTGGTACAGGAGTTCTGGGCCACCTGTAATGAGAGAGGCTGGTACTGGAGTTCTGGGCCACCTGCAACAAGAGAGGCTGGTACAGGAGTTCTGGACCACCTGCAACAAGAGAGGATGGTACTAGAGTTCTAGGTACTCTTGCTCACGGCATCACGTTCCCTCTAAAGCACTCATCTCTCTCTGTTTATCTCTCCCCTTTCTCATATCCTGTCTCCCCTCCCTCTCTCTCTCTATCTCCCCCCCGCTCCCTATCTCTCTCCTTATATCTCACTCTCACCCTCCCTCCCCCCATCCCTCGCCCTCACGTTTGGAGTGATAGTCGGAAGGAGAGAGAGAGCCAGAGAGAGTGACAGAGAGAAAGAGAGATAGCGAGAGAGAGAGAGTGACAGAGAGAAAGAGAGAGAGATGTAGATATGGCATTCAGCCTCCACCCCCTGCCCTTGCTGCACCAGCCTCCACCCCCTGCCCGTGCTGCACCAGCCTCCACCCCCTGCCTGTGCTGCACCAGCCTCCACCCCCTGCCCTTGCTGCACCAGCCTCCACCCCCTGCCCGTGCCGCACCAGCCTCCACCCCCTGCCTGTGCTGCACCAGCCTCCACCCCCTGCCCGTGCTGCACCAGCCTCCACCCCCTGCCCTTGCTGCACCAGCCTCCACCCCCTGCCCGTGCTGCACCAGCCTCCACCCCCTGCCCGTGCTGCACCAGCCTCCACCCCCTGCCCGTGCTGCACCAGCCTCCACCCCCTGCCCTTGCTGCACCAGCCTCCACCCCCTTCCTGTGCTGCACCAGCCTCCACCCCCTGCCTGTGCTGCACCAGCCTCCACCCCCTGCCCGTGCTGCACCAGCCTCCACCCCCTGCTGCACCAGCCTCCACCCCCAGCCCGTGCTGCACCAGCCTCCACCCCCTGCCCTTGCTGCACCAGCCTCCACCCCCTGCCCGTGCTGCACCAGCCTCCACCCCTTGCTGCACCAGCCAGAGCATCGAGCCGTTTAATTAGCAATGCTGTAGAGTGGCTGTGGCCCCAGCACCTATCCAGGCCGTATCACATCCGGACTATCACATCGGGAGTCTCATAGGACGGTGCACAATTGGCCCGGCGTCGTCAGGTTTGGCCGGGGAAGGCCGTCATTGTAAATAAGAATTTGTTCTTAACTGACTTTCTTAGTTAAATAAAGGTTATATATAAAAAAGTATAGAAAAATAAAATAACATATCAGATCCTCTTCACAACAGCATATTATCCATAATGATAGATTACAGAGAACCCCATATCCCCTTCATCTTCCTCACCTAGCCTCCTCCCCATCTCCTCCATCCTTCAGGTTACAGAGAACCCCATATCCTCTTCCTCACCTAGCCTCCTCCCCATCTCCTCCCTCCTTCAGGTTACAGAGAACCCCATATCCCCTTCATCTTCCTCACCTAGCCTCCTCCCCATCTCCTCCCTCCTTCAGGTTACAGAGAACCCCATATCCCCTTCATCTTCCTCACCTAGCCTCCTCCCCATCTCCTCCCTCCTTCAGGTTACAGAGAACCCCATATCCCCTTCATCTCCCTCACCTAGCCACCCCCCCATCTCCTCCCTCCTTCAGGTTACAGAGAACCCCATATCCCCTTCATCTTCCCACCTCCCTCACCCTCTCCTCCCCATCTCCTCCCTCCTTCAGGTTACAGAGAACCCTCCCTCCCCCTCCCCTCCCCATCTCCTCCTCCCCATCTCCTCCCTCCTTCAGGTTACAGAGAACCCTCCCTCCCCCTCTCCTTCTCTCCTCCTCCCCATCTCCTCCCTCCTTCAGGTTACAGTTAACCCTCCCTCCCCCTCTCCTCTCCATCTCCTCCCCATCTCCTCCCTCCTTCAGGTTACAGAGAACCCTCCCTCCCCCTCTCCTTCTCTCCTCCTCCCCATCTCCTCCCTCCTTCAGGTTACAGAGAACCCTCCCTTCCCCTCTCCTTCTCTCCTCCTCCCCATCTCCTCCCTCCTTCAGGTTACAGTTAACACTCCCTCCCCCTCTCCTTCTCTCCCCATCTCCTCCCTCCTTCAGGTTACATATAACCCTCCCTCCCCCTCTCCTCTCCATCTCCTCCCTCCTTCAGGTTACAGAGCACCCTTCTCTCCTCCCTCTCCCATCCTAATACCCACATGATGAGAGGGAGGGGGGGGGTCATATCATACACCAGAGAACAGTCTAACCCCAGTAGTGTCCATTAGGCCTCACAACAGAGGAGGAGGAAGGACAATGGTGTGATTCACCAGGAGTGACAGAGAGAACATTCTAAGTGGAGACTTTTAGTCAGGTGACCAGGAGTGACAGAGAGAACATTCTAAGTGGAGACTGTTAGTCAGGTGACCAGGAGTGACAGAGAGAACATTCTAAGTGGAGACTGTTAGTCAGGTGACCAGGAGTGACAGAGAGAACATTCTAAGTGGAGACTGTTATAGTCAGGTGACCAGGAGTGACAGAGAGAACATTATAAGTGGAGACTGTTAGTCAGGTGACCAGGAGTGACAGAGAGAACATTCTAAGTGGAGACAGTTAGTCAGGTGACCAGGAGTGACAGAGATAACATTCTAAGTGGAGACAGTTAGTCAGGTGACCAGGAGTGACAGAGAGAACATTATAAGTGGAGACAGTTAGTCAGGTGACCAGGAGTGACAGAGAGAACATCCTAAGTAGAGACAGTTAGTCAGGTGACCAGGAGTGACAGAGAGAACATTCTAAGTGGAGACTGTTATAGTCAGGTGACCAGATGTGACAATAATGGAGAAGATAGAGAGTACAGGTGGAGGTGGGACATTTTTGTCACACCCTGAATGGCCCCTTAATCCCTAGGTAGTGCACTACTGCTGACACTTAGGGCTCTGGTCAAAGTAATGCACTACATATGGAATATATAGACACGGCCTGTGACTGGGAATTTGAGGTGGTTTGAGGAGCATGCGGTGCCATATATGGACGTGGGGGAGGAGGAAGTAGTCTGGCCAATGGACATGACTGTTGCCTGGTGAATGCTGGGTAGTGTAGTTGTGATGAGAGGAAGGGAGGAGGTGTGCCGTACCTTTCACTACCTTTTCCAGATAGTGCGCTTGGGGAGATAAGAGACACACGTATAAGGGAGAGGTTGAACAACAGCAGCTTCCATGACAGACACAGTAAGACTAGGTGTTGTTTTACTACAAAACAGGAGAACAGAAACAGAGCAGTGTGGTGACACAAACACACCACGTACATTACAAGCAGCATCACACACACACAAGCCAAGGCAAGACACAGGCAGATGAATGGAGAGGTAGAGAGAGAGAGGCAGAGGGAGAGAGAGGTATAGAGAGCGAGGGAGAGAGAGGGAGAGGAATGGAGAGGTATAGAGAGAGAGGGAGAGGGAGAGAGAGAGAGGTAGAGAGAGAGAGGCAGATGAGTGGAGAGGTAGATAGAGAGAGGCAGAGGGAGAGAGAGGTATAGAGAGCGAGGGAGAGAGAGGTATAGAGAGAGAGGGAGAGAGAGGTATAGAGAGAGAGGGAGATGAATGGAGAGGTATAGAGAGAAAGGGAGAGGGAGAGAGAGAGAGGGGGAGAGGGAGAGAGAGAGAGGGGGAGAGAGAGAGAGGGAATAAGAAGAGATGTGAAAATAACATTTCAATCGGTTTCCAATGACCAACTGAAGACATCAGCAGTGTATTTACATCCTGAAACTATTCAGACCCCTTGACCCCTTGACCTTTTGTTACGTTACAGCCTCATTCTAAAATGGATTAAAAAACAAACATTTCCTCATCAATCTACACACAATAGCCCATAATGAGGAAACGAAAAAAGATTTTTTGGGGGGGGAAAATTTCTAATTAAGATAAAATAAAAAACTACATTTTTACATCAGTATTCAGACCCTTTGCTATGAGACTGGAAATTCATCTCTGGTGCATCCTGTTTCCATTGATCATCCTTGAGATGTTTCTACAACTTGATTGAAGTCCACCTGTGGAAAATTCAATTGATTGGACACGATTTGTAAAGGCACACACCTGTCTATATAAGATCCCACAGTTGACAGTGCATGTCAGAACAAAAACCAAGACATAAGACTGAAGGAATTGTCCGTAGAGCTCCGGGACAATATTGTGTCGAGGCAAAGATCTGGGGAAGGTCACCAAAACATTTCTGCAGCATTGAAGGTCCTCAAGAACACAGTGGCCTCCATCATTCTTAAATGGAAGAAGTTTGGAACCACCAAGACTCTTCCTAGAGCTGGCCGCCTGGCCAAACTGAGCAGTCGGGGGGAGAAGGGCCTCCACCCTGGACATTGAATCTAATCGCAGAGGCCCAAATCAACGTTGTCACTGCAGGAGAGGCAGACGGAGTGGCATACGGGTCAGACTTAGAAGGCGAGCACACCACCCACTGCTTTCCAGCATAGTAGTCGCCAATGTCCAGTCTCTAGACAACAAGGTGGACAAAATTCGGGCAAGGGTTGCCTTCCAGAGAGACATCAGAGATTGTAACATTCTCTGTTTCACGGAAACATGGCTCTCTCGGGATATGTTGTCGGAGTCGGTTCAGCCACCGGGTTTCTTCATGCGTCGCACCGACAGGAATAAACATCTCTCCGGTAAGAAGAAGGGCGGGGGGTGTATGCGTCATGATTAACGACTCATGGTGTAATCATAACAACATACAGGAACTCAAGTCCTTTTGTTCACCTGACCTAGAATTCCTTACAATCAAATGCCGACCATATTATCTACTAAGATAATTATCTTCGATTACAGTCACAGCCGTGTATATCCCTCCACAAGCAGATACCACGACGGCCCTCAAGGAACTCCACTGGACTGTATGTAAACTGGAAACCATATATCCTGAGGCTCAGACACGAGACATATGTGGCAGGAAATCACAGACTACAAAAAGAAAAACAGCCACGTCACGGACACCGACATCTTGCTTCCAGACAAACTAAACACCTTTTTTGCACACTTTGAGGATAACACAGTGCCACCGACGCGGCCCGCTACCAAGGACTGCGGGTCCCCCCATCCGGTACGGCAACTGCTCCACCCACAACCGCAAGGCTCTCCAGAGGGTGGTGAGGTCTGCACAGCGCATCACCGGGGGCAAACTACCTGCCCTCCGGGACACCTACAGCACCCGATGTCACAGGAAGGCCAAAAATATCATCAAGGACACCACCACCTGAGCCACTGTCTGTTCACCCCGCTATCATCCAGAAGGCGAGGTCAGTACAGGTGCATCAAAGCTGGGACCGAGAGACAGGTTATATCTCAAGGCCATCAAACCGTTAAACAGCTGCTGCCAACATACACTCAAATCACTGGCCACTTTAATAAATTGATTTAATAACGGTATCACAAGTCACTTTAAATAACGCCACTTTAATAATCTTTACATACCCTACATTACTCATCTCATATGTATATACTGTACTCTATACCATCTACTGCATCTTGCCTATGCCGTTCTGCCATCACTCATCCATATATTTATATGTACATATTCTTATTCATTCCTTTATTCTTGTGTGTATAAGGTAGTTGTTATGAATTTGTTAGATATTGCTGCACTGTCGGGAACTAGAAGCACAAGCATTTCGCTACACTCGCATTTGCTAACTGCTAACCATGTGTATGTGACCAATACAATTTGATTTGATTTTGATTTGATTTTGGTCAGGGAGGTAACCATAATACCGATGGTCACTCTGACAGAGCGCCAGAGTTCCTCTGTGGAGATGGGAGAACCTTCCAGAAGGACAACCATCTCTGCAGCACTCTACCAATCAGGTCTTTATGGTAGAGTGGCCAGACGGAAGCCACTCCTCAGTAAAAGGCACATGACAGCTCACTTGGAGTTTCCCAAAAGGCACCTAAAGACTCTCAGACCATGAGAAACAAGATTCTCTGGTCTTATGAAATCAAGATTGAACTCTTTGGCCTGAATGACAAGTGTCACGTCTGGAGGAAACCTGGCACCATTCCAACGGTGAAGCATGGTGGTGGCAGAATCATGCTGTGGGGATGTTTTTCAGCAGCAGGGACTGGCAGAATAGTCAGGATCGAGGTAAAGATGAACGGAGCAAGTACAGAGAGATCCTTGATGAAAACCTGCTCCAGAGAGCTCAGGACCTCAGACTGGGGCGAAGGTTCACCAACAGGACAACGACCCTAAGCACACAGCCAAGACAACACAGGAGTGGCTTCGGGACAAGTTTCTGAATGTCCTTGAGTGGCCCAGCCAGAGCCCGGACTTGAACCCGATCAAACATCTCTGGAGAGATCTGAAAATAGCTGTGCAGCGACGCTCCCCATCTAACCTGACATAACTTGAGAGTATCTGCAGAGAAGAACGGGACAAACTCCCCAAATACAGGTGTGCCAAGCTTGTAGCGTCATACCCAAGAAGACTCAAGGCTGTAATCGCTGCCAAAGGTGCTTCAACAAAGTACTGAGTAAAGGGTCTGAATACTTATGCAAATGTAATATTTCAGGTTGTATTTTAAAATAAAATAAATGTATTTTCATTATGGGGTATTGTGTGTATATTGATGAGGGGAGAGCTATATATGCATCTCTTCTAAGTCCCAAATGGCACCGCCCATTTCCAAAATACTGCACTACTTTAGACCAAAGCAGTGACAAAGCAGTATAAAAGTAGTGCACTATATAGTGAGCACAGACGTCAATTCAACGTATATTCAAAAATGGTTCAACGTATTTAGTTGAAATGACGTGGAAACAACATTGATTCAACCAGTGTGGAGGGCACCATGTCGTGCCTTAGTGAAGGAAGTGTGGATGGGTCTCAATATAGCCTGTCTAGAGTTAACCTGGCTAGAGCTAGTCTGTCTAGAGTTAACCTGTCTAGAGTTAACCTGTCTAGAGTTAGCCTGTCTAGAGTTAGCCTGTCTAGAGTTAACCTGTCTAGAGCTAGCCTGTCTAGAGTTAACCTGACAAGAGCTAGCCTGTCTAGAGCTAGCCTGTCTAGAGTTAACCTGACACGAGCTAGCCTGTCTAGCGCTAGCCTGTCTAGAGTTAGCCTGTCTAGAGCTACCCTGTCTAGAGCTAGCCTGTCTAGAGTTAACCTGTCTAGAGCTAGCCTGTCTAGAGCTAGCCTGTCTAGAGCTAGCCTGTCTAGAGCTAGCCTGTCTAGAGCTAGCCTGTCTAGAGCTAGCCTGTCTAGAGTTAACCTGTCTAGAGCTAGCCTGTCTAGAGCTAGCCTGTCTAGAGCTAGCCTGTCTAGAGTTAACCTGTCTAGAGCTAGCCTGTCTAGAGCTAGCCTGTCTAGAGTTAACCTGTCTAGAGCTAGCCTGTCTAGAGCTAGCCTGTCTAGAGTTAACCTGTCTAGAGCTAGCCTGTCTAGAGCTAGCCTGGCTCACACACTGCGAGAAAAACCCATCCTCCTACTCCCCACTCAGATAGACGAGAGAAGGCTGGAGCTTTCACCAACAATTAATACTCTTTTAGTTTTGTCCCTTTCGACTTTTCACTCAACATCTTTGTGTGGGAGTTCGCAAAATACTTTTCATTGTGGGATACATAAAAAGGAGAAAAGGGGGGAGGTGGTAATTCTCTTCATGTTATGAGCCTGGGTGGTTTTGGTTGGATTCTACCACTAGACTGTGTTAGTTGTAAGAAGTGATGATAACAAAGAACAACTTGTAACACCCCGTCCGTCTGTCTGTCTGTACTACTGCTGTAGGGTGGTAGCCAGGGGCCTTCTTTAGGGAAAATAAAACACAATAAAAAGATAGGGCACAGAGAGTGGGAGAGAGAGGAAGAAAGAGGAAGAGAGAAATAGAGAGAGGGAGAGAGAGGAAGAGAGAGAGGAAGAGAGAGAGGAAGAGAGAGAGGAAGAGAGAGAGGAAGAGAGAGGAAGAGAGAAATAGAGAGAGGGAGAGAGAGGAAGAGAGAGAGGAAGAGAGAGGAAGAGATAAATAGAGAGAAGGAGAGAGAGGAAGAGAGAGAGGAAGAGAGAGGAAGAGAGACATAGAGAGAGGGAGAGAGAGGAAGAGAGAGAGGAAGAGAGAGGAAGAGAGAGAGGAAGAGAGAGGAAGAGAGAGATAGAGAGAGGAAGAGAGAGAGGAAGAGAGAGAGGAAGAGAGAAATAGAGAGAGGGAGAGAGAGGAAGAGAGAGAGGAAGAGAGAGGAAGAGAGAGAGGAAGAGAGAGGAAGAGAGAAATAGAGAGAGGAAGAGAGAGAGGAAGAGAGAGAGGAAGAGAGAGAGGAAGAGAGAGAGGAAGAGAGAAATAGAGAGAGGGAGAGAGAGGAAGAGAGATAGAAATAGAGAGAGGTAGAGAGAGAGGAAGAGTGAAACAGAGAGAGGGAGAGAGAGGAAGAGTAAAACAGAGACAGGCAGAAAGAGGCAGAGAGAGAGGTAGAGAGAGAGGAAGAGAGAAATAGAGAGAGGGAGAGAGGAAGAGTGAAACAGAGAAAGGCAGAGAGAGGTAGAGAGAGAGGAAGAGAGAGGAAGAGAGAAATAGAGAGAGGGAGAGAGAGGAAGAGTGAAACAGAGAGAGGGAGAGAGAGAGGAAGAGTGAAACAGAGAAAGGCAGAGAGAGAGGTAGTGAGAGAAACATGTGGATCTGAGGTAACAAAGACAGAAAAGATGAGACAGGCAGTCAGGATGAAAAACAAGCGTTTCCAGAGATAGTTCTCTGATTCTGGGGACTGTTCTTAGAAAGAATAGGAAACCCTAGAGATGACCTCACGTGACATGAGAAACCAAAACATACCAACTGCTGGTTAAACCTCCGGTAAAATAGTGTTGTAAGAATATAAAGTTAAACATGATCAAATTTTCATCTAATCACACTAAATTATCATTCATTGAAAACAGTTTCGTGGTTTTCTCCAATCAAAAAGGTCCAGTTATCATTTAATGAAATCATGACACAACACAAACAATTAATCTGTCCTAAACTACCCACTGGGCACACAGTGGGTGAACCAACGGTGTCTCCGTGATATTTCAATACAAACGCGTTGAACAAACGTGGAATAGACGTTGAATTGACGTCTGCGCACAGTGGGGAGTGCTGCACATCATTTCACTGTCAGTCTGTAACTTTTACAAGTCTGTGAATGTGTGGCTGGGGACATTTGTCAGTCTGTAACTGTTCAAGTCTGTGAATGTGTGGCTGGGGACATTTGTCAGTCTGTAACTGTTCAAGTCTGTGAATGTGTGGCTGGGCACATTTGTCAGTCTGTAACTTTTACAAGTCTGTGAATGTGTGGCTGGGGACATTTGTCAGTCTATAACTGTTCAAGTCTGTGATTGTGTGGCTGGGGACATTTGTCAGTCTATAACTGTTCAAGTCTGTGATTGTGTGGCTGGGGACATTTGTCAGTCTGTAACTTTTACAAGTCTGTGAATGTGTGGCTGAGGACATTTGTCAGTCTATAACTGTTCAAGTCTGTGAATGTGTGGCTGGGGACATTTGTCAGTCTGTAACTTTTACAAGTCTGTGAATGTGTGGCTGGGGACATTTGTCAGTCTGTAACTTTTACAAGTCTGTGAATGTGTGGCTGGGGACATTTGTCAGTCTGTAACTTTACAAGTCTGTGAATGTGTGGCTGGGCACATTTGTCAGTCTGTAACTTTTACAAGTCTGTGAATGTGTGGCTGGGGACATTTGTCAGTCTGTAACTTTACAAGTCTGTGAATGTGTGGCTGGGCACATTTGTCAGTCTGTAACTTTTACAAGTCTGTGAATGTGTGGCTGGGGACATTTGTCAGTCTGTAACTGTTCAAGTCTGTGAATGTGTGGCTGGGGACATTTGTCAGTCTGTAACTTTTACAAGTCTGTGAATGTGTGGCTGGGGACATTTGTCAGTCTGTAACTTTTACAAGTCTGTGAATGTGTGGCTGGGGACATTTGTCAGTCTGTAACTTTTACAAGTCTGTGAATGTGTGGCTGGGGACATTTGTCAGTCTGTAACTTTTACAAATCTGTTATTGTGTGGCTGGGGACATTTGTCAGTCTGTAACTTTACAAGTCTGTGAATGTGTGGCTGGGGACATTTGTCAGTCTGTAACTTTTACAAGTCTGTGAATGTGTGGCTGGGGACATTTGTCAGTCTGTAACTTTTACAAGTCTGTGAATGTGTGGCTGGGCACATTTGTCAGTCTGTAACTTTTACAAGTCTGTGATTGTGTGGCTGGGGACATTTGTCAGTCTGGCAGCCATCAGTAACTCCAAGAGCAGAAGATAAAATCCATGTGTGTAAAATGAAAGGCCAGTTTAATTGTTGCCCTTTGACATGCACAGCGGTGTAACCATAACAATACAATCCCAACAAATATGGCCGCCAGTCCACCCATTAAGGAGTCATTGATGTGAATGGTGACAACCATCCTAGGGATTCTTTTCCTGTTCTTGTCTCTGGGTAAAACACATCGTCTGCTGAAGTCAGAGCTGTAGTTACATCCTGCTGTCCCTCCCTCTATCCCAGCATGCTGATAGGCTGGCTGCCAACACTAAAACATCTCTCCCTCTATCCTAGCATGCTGATAGGCTGGCTGCCAACACTAAAATCTCCCTCCCTCTATCCTAGCATGCTGATAGGCTGGCTGCCAACACTAAAACATCCCTCCCTCTATCCTAGCATGCTGATAGGCTGGCTGCCAACACTAAAACCTCCCTCCCCCTTCCCCTCTCCCTCTCTAACTATCTCCTTCTCTATCCCCACCCCTCCCTCCCTTTATCCTCGTATGCTGGCTGGCAACACTAAGCCCACAGACAGTTCTGATACAAGACAGAAATGGTATTCATCTGTGGACAGAGCATTAGGCTACCTTTCCCTCAGTACCTATCTCCCTCTCTACCTCTCCATGTCTCTCCTTCCCTACCCCTCCCTCCCTCCCTCCCTCGCTACCTCTCTCTCCCTCCCTCGCTACCTCTCTCTCCCTCCCCCTACATCTTTTAAAACTTTACTATTGTTATCGAAACATTTTCTAAGTGAAATATCATGACAAAAACGTTATTCACCCCATATTCACCCCACGGCCCAAAATAGTATATTTCAAGTGGTTGCAACAGCTTTGGAACAAAGTAAATGTTTGTATTTGAAATCAGGCGTGGAAAGAAAGAGCGGGAGGGAAAAGTAGAAGTAAAAATGAAAGGACACATTCCCACATTAAAATGAAAGGACACATTAACACATTCCCACATTAAAATGAAAGGACACGTTAACACATTCCCACATTAAAATGCATGGAGACGAGTTAGATCATTGAGTAAACCTGGTCATGATACGCAGAGTTGCACAAATCCACTGAAGCATGATTCCCCCTTTACTCCCCAACTCAGTCAACCCCCACATCAAACAACCACACAACACACACACAAAGAGACACAAACCCTACCCCCCCCCCCCCCCCCCCCCCCCCCCCCCCCCCCACTGTGTCTCTCTGTCCTACCCATAGTGCAGTGCTCTCCGTTCCACCCCGGGCTGCATTCACACTTCCCTTCCTTGCAGGCGCCGTGCTCGCTGCAGCGTGGGTGACACGCCCGCTGGCCACACCCGGCGCCCATCCAGCCGTCGTCACAGCGACAGGTGCCCGACACGCAGATGCCATGGCCACCACAGTCCGCTGCACAAATCTCTGTGGGAGTCGGGGAGACAGAGAGAATAGAGGGAGAGGGAGGAAGACAGAGAGAATAGAGGGAGAGGAAGGAAGGAAGACAGAGAGAGAGAGAAAGAGAGATGGAGGAGGAGACAGACAGGGTGGAGAGAAGAACATATCCAGGAGTTATTGTGAGGAAGAGGGTCTTGCCACGCTCCCCTAGCTTGTCTGCAGCCCGCTGAAAAGACATTCCTGCATCTCAAAAGGGACCAATCCCTTTCGACAGAACACATCTAGTAACTTACAAAGAAAGGACACGCATCGTGGAGGAATTAACAAAATGTCTGCTTCTCCGTTTCCTTCCCTTCTGTTGTCACACTACGAGGACGGGAGGAAGAGGAGAATCCAATCCAATGAGAACGTGCCTATAGGAACTTCAACACGTCAGATTGAATCAAAATAGGGTTGAGTGCTCATGGGTAATGAGGCTAGCGGTAGCTCTCTACGTCTGAGTCCCAAATAGCACCCTATACCCTATATAGTGCACTACTTATGATCAGAACCCTATTGGATGAAGTGCCTATACACTGAGGGAGGCTGGCCCATGTTGACTCCAATGCTTCCCACAGGGATGCTGGCCCATGTTGACTCCAATGCTTCCCGCATCTTCTCATATTTGGGCTGCAATTTCTGAGGCTGGTAACTCTAATGAGCTTATCCTCTGCAGCAGAGGTAACTCTGGGTCTGTCCTTTCCTGTGGTGGTCCTCATGAGAGCCAGTTTCATTATAGCGCTTGATGGTTTTTGCAACTGCACTTGAAGAAACTTTCAAAGTTCTTGAAATGTTCCATATTGACTGACCTTCATGTCTTACAGTAATGATGGACTGTCGTTTCTCTTTGCTTATTTGAGCTGTTCTTGACATAATATGGACTTGGTATTTTACCAAATAGGGCTATCTTCTGTACACCACCCCTACCTTGTCACAACAAAACTGATTGGCTCAAACACATTAAGAAGGAAATAAATTCCACAAATGAACTTTTAACATGGCACACCTGTCAATTGAAAAGCATTCCAGGTGACTACCTCATGAAGTTGGTTGAGAGAATGCCAGAGAGTGCAAAGCTGTCAATCAAGGCAAAGGGTGGCTATTTGAAGAATATCAAATATAAATTATATTTCAATATGTTTAACACTTTTTGGTTACTACATGATTCCCTGTGTGTTATTTCATAGTTTTGAGGTCTTCACTATTATTCTACAATGTAGAAAATAGTAAAAAAAATAACAAAAACCCTTGAATGAGTAGGTGTTCTAAATCTTTTGACCGGTAGTGTACACTGATTGAATTGGATTTAACAAGTGACATCAATAAGAGATTATAGCTTTTACCTGGATTCACCTGGTCAGTCTGTATCACAGTGTTCTTAATGTTTTGTATCCTCAGTATAGGGATTAGGGTGTCATTTAGGATGCAGTGATGAAGAGAAGAACACACTCTACCACTCTGGGAAATATTACAATATGTTGATTTGGTGTTAATGTTATATTCCTGGCCTGTGACTCATCAGTGTGGGGGAGGGGGAGAGAGAGAGAGAGAGAACATGTTAGTATTGAGAAGAGGAGAGGAGAGGAGAGGAGGGGAGAGGAGAGGAGAGGAGAGGAGAGGAGAGGAGAGGAGAGGAGAGGGGAGGAGGAGGGAGAGGAGAGGAGAGGAGAGGAGAGGAGAGGAGAGGAGAGGAGAGGAGAGGAGAGGGAGAGGGGAGGGGAGGGGAGGAGAGGAGAGGAGAGGAGAGGAGGGAGGGGAGGGGAGGG
>NC_074687.1:24563565-24626065 GCF_029448725.1 Salvelinus fontinalis
TGCTGAATACAACAGGTGTAGTAGACCTCACAGTGAAATGCTGAATACAACAGGTGTAGTAGACCTTACAGTGAAATGCTGAATACAACAGGTGTAGTAGACCTCACAGTGAAATGCTGAATACAACAGGTGTAGTAGACCTCACAGTGAAATGCTGAATACAACAGGTGTAGTAGACCTTACAGTGAAATGCTGAATACAACAGGTGTAGTAGACCTTACAGTGAAATGCTGAATACAACAGGTGTAGTAGACCTTACAGTGAAATGCTGAATACAACAGGTGTAGGTAGACCTCACAGTGAAATGCTGAATACAACAGGTGTAGGTAGACCTTACAGTGAAATGCTGAATACAACAGGTGTAGGTAGACCTCACAGTGAAATGCTGAATACAACAGGTGTAGGTAGACCTTACAGTGAAATGCTGAATACAACAGGTGTAGGTAGACCTCACAGTGAAATGCTGAATACAACAAGTGTAGTAGACCTTACAGTGAAATGCTGAATACAACAGGTGTAGTAGACCTCACAGTGAAATGCTGAATAGAACAGGTGTAGTAGACCTTACAGTGAAATGCTGAATACAACAGGTGTAGGTAGACCTCACAGTGAAATGCTGAATACAACAAGTGTAGTAGACCTTACAGTGAAATGCTGAATACAACAGGTGTAGTAGACCTCACAGTGAAATGCTGAATAGAACAGGTGTAGTAGACCTTACAGTGAAATGCTGAATACAACAGGTGTAGTAGACCTTACAGTGAAATGCTGAATACAACAGGTGTAGTAGACCTCACAGTGAAATGCTGAATACAACAGGTGTAGTAGACCTTACAGTGAAATGCTGAATACAACAGGTGGGCTATATACCGGGGGGGGGGGGGGGGGTACCGGTACAGAGTCAATGTGGAGGCTATATACAGGGTGTTACGGTACAGAGTCAATGTGGAGGCTATATACAGGGGGTACCGGTACAGAGTCAATGTGGAGGCTATATACAGGGTGTTACGGTACAGAGTCAATGTGGAGGCTATATACAGGGGGTACCGGTACAGAGTCAATGTGGAGACTATATACAGGGGGTACCGGTACAGAGTCAATGTGTCGAGGTAATTGAGGTAATATGTCCATGTAGGTAGAGTTATTAAAGTGACTATGCATAGATAATAACAGAGCAGCGTGAGGGGGGGGGGGGGGGGGGGGGGATGCAAATAGTCTGGGTAGCCATTTGATTAGATGTTCAGGAGTCTTATGGCTTGAGGGTAGAAGCTGTTTAGAAGCCTCTTGGACCTAGACTTGGCGCTCCGGTACTGAGAGAACAGTCTATGACTTGGGTGGCTGGAGTCTTTGACCATTTTTAGGGCTTTCCTCTGACACCGCCTGGTATAGAGGTCCTGGATAGCAGGAAGCTTGGTCCCAGTGATGTACTGGGCCGTACGCACTACACTCTGTAGTGCCTTGCGGTCGGAGGCCGAGCAGTTGCCAAACCAGGCGGTGATGCAACCAGTCAGGAGACTGAAAAGACTTGGCATTGGTCCCCATATCCTCAAAAAGTCCAACAGCTGCACCATTAAGAGCATCCTGACCGGTTGCATCACCGCCTGAGATAAAAGCCTTGGTTGGTACATCAACCGACTTATTATAACACACAGCCTTATTACTTAGTTAGGGAATTATACTGTACATTCTCAAAGCACAACATTATTAATACTGATTAATAGTTCAACACAATAATGAGATGTCAACAACACAATACTGAGATGTCAACAACACAATAATGAAATGTCAACAACATAATAATGAAATGTCAACAACACAATAATGAAATGTCAACAACACAATAATGAAATGTCAACATAACACAATAATGAAATGTCAACAACACAATAATGAAATGTCAACATAAAAATGACATGGCAACAACACAATAATGACATGTAAACAACATAATAATGAAATGTCAACAACACAATAATGAAATGTCAACAACACAATAATGAAATGTCAACAACAACATAATGAAATGTCAACAACACAATAATGAAATGTCAACAACAACATAATGAAATGTCAACAACACAATAATGAAATATCAACATAAAAATGACATGGCAACAACACAATAATGAAATGTAAACAACAACATAATGAAATGTCAACAACACAATCATGAAATGTCAACAACACAATAATGAAATGTCAACAACACAATAATGAAATATCAACAACATAAAAATGAAATGTCAACAACATAATAATGAAATGTCAACAACACAATAATGAAATGTCCCACTTGCTAAATGGGTGTATATCTTGTTTTTCTTTCAGCATCAATATACATGCTGTTTGGTGAAGTGCCCAAGCTGTTCATTCTTGCTGTCCACCTCAAAACGATGTTTTAAATAATATATACAGTGCCAGTCAAAAGTTTGGACACACCTAGTCATTCCAGAGTTTTTCTTTACTTGTACTATTTTCCTACATTGTAGAATAATAGATAAGACATCAAAACTATGAAATAACAAATTATGGAATCAAATAGTAACCCCCAAAAAGTATTAAAACAAATCAAAATATATTTTATATTTGAGATTCTTCAAAGTAGCCACCTTTTGCCTTGATGACAGCTTTGCACATGAATGACTGAGGCAACTCTACATGGATTTAAAGGTTTCTAATGAATGTATTGCCTTCATTCAACTGATCAGTTATCTTTTGACTCCATTTCTACACTGAGAAGCAGAAGGGCTGGTAATTAATTTAAATCTCAGACAGCCTCCAAAATGCCACCCTAATCCCTATATAGTGCACTACTTTTGACCAGAGCCCTATGGGCCCTACACTGTATATAGTCCTATGGGCCCTGGTCAAAAGTAGTGAACTACATAGGGATTAGGGTGGCATTTGGAAGGAAGTCTCAAACTGTCGACACTGTGAGAATATGGCGAGAAAACAAGAAACTGCCAACATACTTTAGTAGCAGTGAGATCTATTATTGGAACTACCAAACAGACTGGGACACAACTGTTCAGCTGGAAGTGAGAAGTGACGGATGAGGGAGTAGAGAGGTGGAATCCTCCCTAACTTGATAAATATGTTTACAGGCTGTAGGCAGAACGCTCAGTAACTCTGGACAATCGGACGATCCGCAGCACAACACAGTGCAGCACAGTGAGAAAAAAGTCCGCATGGTAACCATTCTCACTGTAAGACCTTGTAAACAAAGCTTCTTCAGCGTGTGAGGAGAAATAATAGCAAATTAAAACCTACAGGCATTGAAAGAGAACAGGTGATGAACAGTTAGAGAACAGGTGATTAACAGTTAGAGAACAGGTGATGAACAGTTAGAGAACAGGTGATGAACAGTTAGAGAACAGGTGATGAACAGTTAGAGAACAGGTGATGATGAGTTAGAGAACAGGTGATGAACAGTTAGAGAACAGGTGATTAACAGTTAGAGAACAGGTGATGAACAGTTAGAGAACAGGTGATGAACAGTTAGAGAACAGGTGATGAACAGTTAGAGAACAGGTGATGATGAGTTAGAGAACAGGTGATGAACAGTTAGAGAACAGGTGATGATGAGTTAGAGAACAGGTGATGAACAGTTAGAGAACAGGTGATGAACAGTTAGAGAACAGGTGGTGATGAGTTAGAGAACAGGTGGTGATGATGAGTTAGAGAACAGGTGGTGATGAGTTAGAGAACAGGTGATGATGAGTTAGAGAACAGGTGGTGGTGAGTTAGAGAACAGGTGGTGATGATGAGTTAGAGAACAGGTGATGAACAGTTAGAGAACAGGTGATGATGAGTTAGAGAACAGGTGGTGGTGAGTTAGAGAACAGGTGGTGGTGAGTTAGAGAACAGGTGGTGATGATGAGTTAGAGAACAGGTGGTGATGAGTTAGAGAACAGGTGATGATGAGTTAGAGAACAGGTGATGATGAGTTAGAGAACAGGTGATGATGAGTTAGAGAACAGGTGATGATGAGTTAGAGAACAGGTGATATGTTAGATAACAGGTGGGGATGATGATGAGTTAGAGAACAGGTGTTGATGAGTTAGAGAACAGGTGGTGATGAGTTAGAGAACAGGTGGTGATGAGTTAGAGAACAGGTGATGATGAGTTAGAGAACAGGTGATGGTGAGTTAGAGAACAGGTGATGATGAGTTAGAGAACAGGTGATGATGAGTTAGAGAACAGGTGATGATGAGTTAGAGAACAGGTGATGATGAGTTAGAGAACAGGTGGTGATGAGTTAGAGAACAGGTGATGATGAGTTAGAGAACAGGTGATGATGAGTTAGAGAACAGGTGGTGATGAGTTAGAGAACAGGTGATGATGATGAGTTAGAGAACAGGTGGTGATGAGTTAGAGAACAGGTGATGATGAGTTAGAGAACAGGTGATGAACAGTTAGAGAACAGGTGATGATGAGTTAGAGAACAGGTGATGAACAGTTAGAGAACAGGTGATGAACAGTTAGAGAACAGGTGGTGATGAGTTAGAGAACAGGTGATGAACAGTTAGAGAACAGGTGATGATGAGTTAGAGAACAGGTGATGAACAGTTAGAGAACAGGTGGTGGTGAGTTAGAGAACAGGTGGTGATGATGAGTTAGAGAACAGGTGGTGATGAGTTAGAGAACAGGTGATGATGAGTTAGAGAACAGGTGATGATGAGTTAGAGAACAGGTGATGCACAGTTAGAGAACAGGTGGTGGTGAGTTAGAGAACAGGTGGTGATGATGAGTTAGAGAACAGGTGGTGATGAGTTAGAGAACAGGTGATGATGAGTTAGAGAACAGGTGATGATGAGTTAGAGAACAGGTGGTGATGAGTTAGAGAACAGGTGGTGATGAGTTAGAGAACAGGTGGTGATGAGTTAGAGAACATGTGGTGATGAGTTAGAGAACAGGTGGTGGTGAGTTAGAGAACAGGTGGTGATGATGAGTTAGAGAACAGGTGGTGATGAGTTAGAGAACAGGTGATGATGAGTTAGAGAACAGGTGGTGATGAGTTAGAGAACAGGTGATGATGAGTTAGAGAACAGGTGATGATGATGAGTTAGAGAACAGGTGGTGATGAGTTAGAGAACAGGTGATGATGAGTTAGAGAACAGGTGATGAACAGTTAGAGAACAGGTGATGATGAGTTAGAGAACAGGTGATGAACAGTTAGAGAACAGGTGATGAACAGTTAGAGAACAGGTGGTGATGAGTTAGAGAACAGGTGATGAACAGTTAGAGAACAGGTGATGATGAGTTAGAGAACAGGTGATGAAAAGTTAGAGAACAGGTGGTGGTGAGTTAGAGAACAGGTGGTGATGATGAGTTAGAGAACAGGTGGTGATGAGTTAGAGAACAGGTGATGATGAGTTAGAGAACAGGTGATGATGAGTTAGAGAACAGGTGGTGATGAGTTAGAGAACAGGTGGTGATGAGTTAGAGAACAGGTGGTGATGAGTTAGAGAACAGGTGGTGATGATGATGAGTTAGAGAACAGGTGATGCACAGTTAGAGAACAGGTGGTGATGAGTTAGAGAACAGGTGTTGATGAGTTAGAGAACAGGTGATGATGAGTTAGAGAACAGGTGTTGATGAGTTAGAGAACAGGTGTTGATGAGTTAGAGAACAGGTGGTGATGGTGATGAGTTAGAGAACAGGTGTTGATGAGTTAGAGAACAGGTGGTGATGAGTTAGAGAACAGGTGGTGGTGGTGAGTTAGAGAACAGGTGGTGATGAGTTAGAGAACAGGTGGTGATGATGAGTTAGAGAACAGGTGGTGATGAGTTAGAGAACAGGTGGTGATGAGTTAGAGAACAGGTGATGGTGAGTTAGAGAACAGGTGGTGATGAGATAGAGAACAGGTGATATGTTAGATAACAGGTGGGGATGATGATGAGTTAGAGAACAGGTGTTGATGAGTTAGAGAACAGGTGGTGATGAGTTAGAGAACAGGTGGTGATGAGTTAGAGAACAGGTGATGATGAGTTAGAGAACAGGTGATGGTGAGTTAGAGAACAGGTGATGATGAGTTAGAGAACAGGTGATGATGAGTTAGAGAACAGGTGGTGATGAGTTAGAGAACAGGTGATGATGAGTTAGAGAACAGGTGATGGTGAGTTAGAGAACAGGTGATGATGAGTTAGAGAACAGGTGATGATGAGTTAGAGAACAGGTGATGAACAGTTAGAGAACAGGTGATGATGAGTTAGAGAACAGGTGATGAACAGTTAGAGAACAGGTGATGAACAGTTAGAGAACAGGTGGTGATGAGTTAGAGAACAGGTGATGAACAGTTAGAGAACAGGTGATGATGAGTTAGAGAACAGGTGATGAAAAGTTAGAGAACAGGTGGTGGTGAGTTATAGAACAGGTGGTGATGATGAGTTAGAGAACAGGTGGTGATGAGTTAGAGAACAGGTGATGATGAGTTAGAGAACAGGTGATGATGAGTTAGAGAACAGGTGGTGATGAGTTAGAGAACAGGTGGTGATGAGTTAGAGAACAGGTGGTGATGATGATGAGTTAGAGAACAGGTGATGCACAGTTAGAGAACAGGTGGTGATGAGTTAGAGAACAGGTGTTGATGAGTTAGAGAACAGGTGATGATGAGTTAGAGAACAGGTGTTGATGAGTTAGAGAACAGGTGTTGATGAGTTAGAGAACAGGTGGTGATGGTGATGAGTTAGAGAACAGGTGTTGATGAGTTAGAGAACAGGTGGTGATGAGTTAGAGAACAGGTGGTGGTGGTGAGTTAGAGAACAGGTGGTGATGAGTTAGAGAACAGGTGGTGATGATGAGTTAGAGAACAGGTGATGATGAGTTAGAGAACAGGTGGTGATGAGTTAGAGAACAGGTGATGGTGAGTTAGAGAACAGGTGGTGATGAGATAGAGAACAGGTGATATGTTAGATAACAGGTGGGGATGATGATGAGTTAGAGAACAGGTGTTGATGAGTTAGAGAACAGGTGGTGATGAGTTAGAGAACAGGTGGTGATGAGTTAGAGAACAGGTGATGATGAGTTAGAGAACAGGTGATGGTGAGTTAGAGAACAGGTGATGATGAGTTAGAGAACAGGTGATGATGAGTTAGAGAACAGGTGGTGATGAGTTAGAGAACAGGTGGTGATGAGTTAGAGAACAGGTGATGATGAGTTAGAGAACAGGTGATGATGAGTTAGAGAACAGGTGGTGATGATGAGTTAGAGAACAGGTGGTGATGATGAGTTAGAGAACAGGTGGTGATGAGTTAGAGAACAGGTGGTGATGAGTTAGAGAACAGGTGGTGATGGTGAGTTAGAGAACAGGTGGTGATGAGTTAGAGAACAGGTGGTGGTGGTGAGTTAGAGAACAGGTGGTGATGAGTTAGAGAACAGGTGGTGATGGTGAGTTAGAGAACAGGTGGTGGTGGTGAGTTAGAGAACAGGTGGTGATGAGTTAGAGAACAGGTGATGATGAGTGGTTAGAGATTGTCAGGGACCAGTACTAGCTCCACAAGCAGAGGCAAGAGAGACAAGACAGCTACAAAGCCCCCATTTACCCATTCCTGCTCTGTGTCAAATGGCACCATATTCCCTTTATAGTGCACTACTTTTGACTAGGGTCCATATACCAAGAATAGGGTGATATCCGGGACGATTGACACTCGTACAACCATCAGACAGCCTAGCTCTCGCCCCAGCATCATATCATCTGCTGAAACAGCTAAAAAATAAAGCCCTTTAGCCTCCAGGAAGGAGCTGAGATATTGTAATATAAAGAGCAGAGCTATGATGCTACCGCTACCGCTAATACCACTACTACTGCTGCTACCGCTACTGCTAATACTACTACTTCTACTGCTACCGCTACTGTTAATACTACTACTACTACTACCGCTACTGCTAATACTACTACTGCTGCTACCGCTACTGCTAATACTACTATTGCTACCGCTACTGCTATCGCTACTGCTAATACTACTACTACTGCAACCGCTACTACTACTGCTAATACTACTACTGCTACCGATACTGCTACTGCTAATACTACTACTACTACTACTACTACTACTACTACTCCTGCTACTACCACTACTGCTAATACTACTACCACTGCTGCTACTGCTACCGCTACTTCTAATACTACAACTAATACTACCGATACTGCTAATACTACTACTACTTCTACTACTACTATTGCTGTCGCTACTGCTACCACTACTGCTAAAACTACAACTACTACTACTGCTAATACTACTGCTCCCGCTAATACTACTACAACAACTGCTGTCGCTACTGCTAACGCTACTGTGAATACTACAACTACTGCTACCACTACTGCTAATACTACTACTACTACTACTAGTACTACTACTACTACTACTACTACCGCTGCTACTACCCCTTTTACTACTACTACTACTACTACTACTACTACTACTACTACTACTACTACTACTACTACTACTACTACTATTACTTCCTTGAGGGCCGTCGTGGTATCGGCTTGAGGGGGAATATACATGGCTGAGATAATAAGATAATTCTCTTGAGAGGTAATACGGTCGGCATTTGATTGTGAAGTATTCTAGGTCGGATGAACAAAAGGACTTGAGTTCTTGTACGTTATCGCAATCACACCATGAGTAGTTTATCATGAAACATACACCACAGCCTTTCTTCTTCTCTGAGAGTTCTTTATTCCTGTCTGCATGACGGACAGAGAACCCAGCTGGCTGTATGGACAGGTTCGGTATATCCGGAGAGAGCCATGGCTCCATGAACAGAGTATGTTACTGTCCCTGATGTCTCTCTAGAAGGGCATCCTCACCCTGGGCTCGTGTACTTTATTGTCCAGGGACTGAACATCAGACAGTAATATACTCGGAAGTGGTGGATGGTGCACACACCTCCTGAGTCGGACTACAAGTTCACTCCGAATACCTCTTCTCCGCTGGCAGCGTCTTGGAGAAGCCTCTGGGGTAAGTTTAATTGCCATATTTCTGGTTGTAATGCTGGTGAGTTAACACCTCTCTGATATCCAAAAGTTATTTTCAGCTTTATGTAATAACACAAAAAACGATCTGGGCTAACAATGTAAGGAATAACACATCTACTGCTGCTACTGCTGCTATACTGCTACTGTACTGTAATATACTGCTGCCTCTGCTGCTACTGTACAATACTGTTACTGTACTGTACTATATTGTTGCTGTACTGTACTATACTGCAACGGTACTGTACTATACTGTTACTGTACTGTACTATACTGCCAATGTACTGTACTATACCGATGTGACTGTACTGCCCTATACTGCTACTGTACTGTAATATATGGCTGCTACTGCTGCTACTGTACTGTACTATACTGCTACTGTACTGTAATATATGGCTGCTACTGCTGCTACTGTACTGTACTATACTGCTACTGTACTGTACTATACTGCCACAGTACTGCAATATAATGGTACAGTAATGTACTACACTGCTGCTAATGCTGCTACTGTACTGTACTATACTGTTACAGTACTGTACTATACTGTGGCTACTGCTGCTACTGTATTGTACTGCTACTGTACTGTACTATAATGCTGCCTAGGATGCTACTGTACTGCACTATACTGTTACTGTACTGTACTATTCTATACTATAATGCTGCTTTCCTATACTGCTACTATACTATACTGACGCTACTGTACTGTACTGCTACTGTACTGTACTATACTGCTGTCCCTGTCCCTGTTGCTACTGTACTGCACTATACTGCTACTGTAATGTACTATTCTATACTATACTGTTGTTTTACTATACTGATGCTACTGTACTGTACTATAATGATGCTATACTATACTGCTACTATAATACCCCATTGCTACTGTAATGCACTATACTGCTACTATGCTATAACACGGTTATACTATACTATACTGCTGCTATACTATACAGATGTTATACTATACTATACTGTCACTATACTTTACCATAATGATGCTACACTGTACTATACTGCTGATATACTATACTCCACTGCTGGTATACTATGCTATACTGCTACTATAATATACTACACCGATGTCACTGCACTGTACTATAATGCTACTATACCATACTGCTGCTATACTATGCTATACTGCTACTATATTATACTATACTGCTACTATGTTATATTATACTGCTACTATATTATACTATACTGCTACTATATTATACTATAATGCTGTTGTACTATACTATAATGTCACTATACTGTACTGCCATGATACTACAATATACCACTGCTATCCTATACTTGCTATATTGTTGCTATAATATACTGATGTTATACTATACTATACTGATGTAATACTATACTGTTGCTATACTGTACTGCTATATTATATTGCTACTGTGCTATACTATACTGCCATTATACTATTCTGCTACTATGTTATAACATCCTGCTGCTATACTACTGATATGCTATATGGTTGCTATACTGCCACTGTACTAAACTGCTACCATACTATAATATAATGTTGTTATACCATACCGACACAATACTATACTAAACCACCGCTATACTATACTGCCACTACACTATACCACAACCATGCTATAATATAATGATGCTATACTACACCAACACCGTACTATACTATACCGATGCTATACTATACTATACTGACGCTATACTATACCACGACCATACTATAATGGTCGCGCTATACCATGCCAACACTATACTATGCTATACTGCCACTATACTATACTATACTGCCACTATACTATACTGCTGCTATATCACTGGTGTACTATAATTATGATATACCATACCACTATTATACTGATGATATACTATGATATACTGCTAATATACTATGCTATTATAGGATGTTGCTATAATATACTGCTGCTATACTATAATGATGGTATACTATACCACTATTATACCGATGCTATACTATGATATACTGCTACTATACTACACTATTATATCATGTTGCTATAATATACTGCTGCTATATCACTGGTGTACTATAATGATGATATACCATACCACTATTATACTGATGATATACTATGATATACTGCTACTATACTATAATATCATGTTACCATAATATAACGCTGCTATACTAGACTATGCCGCCGCTATACTATACTATACTATGGTGTTACTATACTACAATACAGCTATACGATACTGCTGCTAAACTATACTGCTGCTAGACTATACTATATTGCTACTGCACTATACTGTAGCACACATAACATGTTACTATACTGCAGCTATACTATACTGTTACTGTACTATACCGATCCCGAACTATACTGTTACCAAACTATACTATAATGCTACTATGCTTTACTATACCGATAATATATTATACTGCTGCTGTACTGTACCATACCATACCGCTACTATACTGTCCCTCTAATATACTATGATATACTGCTACAATACTATATTATCCTGCTACCACACTATACTGCTACTCTAATATACGATGCTATACTATACTGCTACTATACTATGTTATACTGCTACTATACTAGAATGCTGCTCTAATATACTATACTATACTGTTACTATATTATACTGCTGCTATACTATGCCGCTGCTCTAATATACCATGCTATACTATACTGCCACTATACTATATTACACTGCTGCTATACTATAACGATGCTCGGATATGCTATGTTATAATATACTATACTATACTGCTACTATACTATATTATACTGCTACTATACTATACTGCTGCTCTAATATGCTATACTATAATATACTGCTACGATGCTATACTATACCACTGCTCTAATATACTATGCTGTGCTATGCTATACTATACTATAGTATACTGCTGCCATACTATACTGATGTCCCAATATACCATGCTGTACTATGCTAAACTATACCATACTATATTATACTGCTGCCATACTATAGTGCTGCTCTAATATACTATGATGTGCTATGCTATTCTATACTGTAGTATACTGCTGCCATACTATACTGATGTCCCAATATACTATGCTGTACTATGCTATACTATACTATATTATACTGCTGCCATACTATACTGATGTCCCAATATACTATGCTGTACTATGCTATACCATACTATATTATACTGCTGCCATACTATACTGCTGCTCTAATATACTATGTTGTGCTATGCTATACTACACTATAGTATACTGCTGCCATACTATACTGCTGCTATACTATACCACTGCTCTAATATACTATGCTGTGCTATACTATACCATACTATATTATACTGCTGCCATACTATACTGATGCCCCAATATTCTATGCTGTACTATGCTATACTACACTATAGTATACTGCTGCCATACTATACTGCTGCTCTAATATACTATGCTGTACTATGCTATACTATATCACACTATATTATACTGCTGCCATACTATACTGCTGCTCTAATATACTATGCCGTACTATACTACACTATATTATACTGCTGCCATACTATACTGCTGCTCTAATATACTATGCTGTACTATACTACACTATACTATACTATAGTATACTGCTGCTATACTATACTGCTGGTATACTATCCATATGCAGTTATTCCATACTGCTGCTATGCACACCCATCATCATGCACACCCACCATGCACACCCACCATGCACACCCACCATGCACACCCACCATTCACACCCACCATGCACACCCACCATGCACACCCACCATTCACACCCATCATGCACACCCATCATCACTAATTTAACTGTCCATTCCCCTCCAAATCCCCAGGATTACCTAATAGGTCAACATGTCTGCTTCATATTATTGGGACATAAAGGAACTGGTGAGCGTTGGTCCCAAATGACAGCATGTTCCCTACATAGCGACTAGGGTGCCATTTGGGACTCTAGTCCTGTACACCAAGCAAAGCCTCATTTAAAATCTAATTTCAGAGCTCCTGGTTAAGTTCAGACCCCCTTCTGTACCAACATCACATCCGTGGTGGGAACATAACGAAAGCAGAGAGAAAACACCAGAACGACAGTTTTTTTTTCTGTACACTAAGACAGCTTGGTGTTTTAAATATTATCGGTAATCAATTGTTTCCGAGCGTTTTGGTCAATCAGAGGTGAGTGTAGGTTAAATGGCCCAGCTGCCCTGTGACTTGGGGATACAGTGATGCTCAACATGAATATCACGTTTCCCTGATGTGATGTTTCATTTTAGTTATCTCTGCCTCACTAGACAAGACTGGTTTCTCTGCATCACTAGACAAGACTGGTTTCTCTGCCTCACTAGACAAGACTGGTTTCTCTGCCTCACTAGACAAGGCTGGTTTCTCTGCCTCACTAGACAAGACTGGTTTCTCTGCATCACTAAACAAGACTGGTTTCTCTGCCTCACTAGACAAGACTGGTTTCTCTGCCTCACTAGACAAGACTGGTTTCTCTGCCTCACTAGACAAGACTGGTTTCTCTGCCTCACTACACAAGACTGGTTTCTGTGCCTCACTAAACAAGACTGGTTTCTCTGCCTCACTAGACAAGACTGGTTTCTCTGCCTCACTAGACAAGACTGGTTTCTCTGCCTGACTAGACAAGACTGGTTTCTCTACCTCACTATACAAGACTGGTTTCTCTGCCTCACTAGACAAGACTGGTTTCTCTGCCTCACTAGACAATACTGGTTTCTCTGCCTCACTAAACAAGACTGGTTTCTCTGCCTCACTAGACAAGACTGGTTTCTCTGCCTCACTAGACAAGACTGGTTTCTCTGCATCACTAGACAAGACTGGTTTCTCTGCCTCACTAGACAAGACTGGTTTCTCTGCATCACTAAACAAGACTGGTTTCTCTGCATCACTAGACAAGACTGGTTTCTCTGCCTCACTAAACAAGACTGGTTTCTCTGCCTCACTGGACAGATGGAGGCGGGGATTGAACTTTTGGTACAATTCTATTGGTCTATTGCACTGGGCATTGTCAATCAAGCACAGATATAAAAGTATTTGCAATGAAATGTATATTTAGAACCCAGCTGTACAAATCTGTATCTCAGGCTCTGTCAACCCCACAAGGGTTACATCTAGCTAGACAACACCACAGGGGTTACATCTAACTAGATAACACCACAGGGGTTACATCGAACTAGACAACACCACAGGGGTTACATCTAACTAGATAACACCACAGGGGTTACATCTAGCTAGACACCACCACAGGGGTTACATCTAACTAGACAACACCACAGGGGTTACATCTAACTAGACAACACCACAGGGGTTACATCTAACTAGACAACACCACAGGGGTTACATCTAGCTAGACAACACCACAGGGGTTACATCTAACTAGACAACACCACAGGGGTTACATCTAAATAGATAACACCACAGGGGTTACATCTAGCTAGATAACACCACAGGGGTTACATCTAACTAGATAACACCACAGGGGTTACATCTAGCTAGACAACACCACAGGGGTTACATCTAACTAGACAACACCACAGGGGTTACAACTAACTAGACAACACCACAGGGGTTACATCTAACTAGATAACACCACAGGGGTAACATCTAACTAGACAACACCACAGGGGTTACATCTAACTATACAATACCACAGGGGTAACATCTAACTAGATAACACCACAGGGGTTACATCTAACTAGATAACAACACAGGGGTTACATCTAACTAGATAACACCACAGGGGTTACATCTAACTAGACAACACCACAGGGGTTACATCTAACTAGACAACACCACAGGGGTTACATCTAACTAGATAACACCACAGGGGTTACATCTAGCTAGATAACACCACAGGGGTAACATCTAACTAGACAACACCACAGGGGCTACATCTAACTAGATAACACCACAGGGGTAACATCTAACTAGATAACACCACAGGGGTTACATCTAACTAGACAACACCACAGGGGTTACATCTAACTAGACAAAACCACAGGGGTTACATCTAACTAGACAACACCACAGGGGTTAGATCTAACTAGACAACACCACAGGGGTTACATCTAACTAGACAACACCACAGGGGTTACAACTAACTAGACAACACCACAGGGGTTAGATCTAACTATACAACACCACAGGGGTTAGATCTAACTAGACAACACCACAGGGGTTACATCTAACTAGACAACACCACAGGGGTTAGATCTAACTAGACAACACCACAGGGGTTACATCTAACTAGATAACACCACAAGGGTTACATCTAACTAGACACCACAGGGGTTAGATCTAACTAGACAACACCACAGGGGTTACATCTAACTAGATAACACCACAGGGGTTACATCTAGCTAGATAACACCACAGGGGTAACATCTAACTAGACAACACCACAGGGGCTACATCTAACTAGATAACACCACAGGGGTAACATCTAACTAGATAACACCACAGGGGTTACATCTAACTAGACAACACCACAGGGGTTACATCTAACTAGACAACACCACAGGGGTTACATCTAACTAGACAACACCACAGGGGTTAGATCTAACTAGACAACACCACAGGGGTTACATCTAACTAGACAACACCACAGGGGTTACAACTAACTAGACAACACCACAGGGGTTAGATCTAACTATACAACACCACAGGGGTTAGATCTAACTAGACAACACCACAGGGGTTACATCTAACTAGACAACACCACAGGGGTTAGATCTAACTAGACAACACCACAGGGGTTACATCTAACTAGATAACACCACAAGGGTTACATCTAACTAGACACCACAGGGGTTAGATCTAACTAGACACCACAGGGGTTAGATCTAACTAGACAACACCACAGGGGTTAGATCTAACTAGACAACACCACAGGGGTTAGATCTAACTAGACAACACCACAGGGGTTAGATCTAACTAGACAACACCACAGGGGTTAGATCTAACTAGATAACACCACAGGGGTTACATCTAACTATACACCACAGGGGTTACATCTAACTAGATAACACCACAGGGGTTACATCTAACTAGACACCACCGGGGTTACATCTAACTAGACAACACCACAGGGGTAACATCTAACTAGACAACACCACAGGGGTTACATCTAACTAGATAACACCACAGGGGTTACATCTAGCTAGACACCACAGGGGTAACATCTAACTAGACACCACCACAGGGGTTACATCTAGCTAGACAACACCACAGGGGTTAGATCTAACTAGACAACACCACAGGGGTTACATCTAACTAGATAACACCACAGGGGTAACATCTAACTAGATAACACCACAGGGGTTACATCTAACTAGACAACACCACAGGGGTTACATCTAACTAGATAACACCACAGGGGTTACATCTAGCTAGACAACACCACAGGGGTGAAATCTAACTAGATAACACCACAGGGGTAACATCTAACTAGATAACACCACAGGGGTTACATCTAACTAGACAACACCACAGGGGTAACATCTAACTAGATAACACCACAGGGGTTACATCTAACTAGATAACACCACAGGGGTTACAACTAACTAGACAACACCACAGGGGTAACATCTAACTAGATAACACCACAGGGGTTACATCTAACTAGACACCACAGGGGTTAGATCTAACTAGACAACACCACAGGGGTTACATCTAACTAGATAACACCACAGGGGTTACATCTAACTAGACACCACAGGGGTTAGATCTAACTAGACAACACCACAGGGGTTACATCTAACTAGACAACACCAGAGGGGTTACATCTAACTAGATAACACCACAGGGGTTACATCTAGCTAGACAACACCACAGGGGTTACATCTAACTAGATAACACCACAGGGGTTACATCTAACTAGACAACACAGGGGTTACATCTAGCTAGACAACACCACAGGGGTAACATCTAACTAGACAACACCACAGGGGTTAGATCTAACTAGACACCACCACAGGGGTTACATCTAACTAGATAACACCACAGGGGTTACATCTAACTAGACAACACCACAGGGGTTACATCTAACTAGACACCACCACAGGGGTTACATCTAACTAGACAACACCACAGGGGTTAGATCTAACTAGACAACACCACAGGGGTAACATCTAACTAGACACCACAGGGGTAACATCTAACTAGACAACACCACAGGGGTTACATCTAACTAGACACCACAGGGGTAACATCTAACTAGACAACACCACAGGGGTTAGATCTAACTAGACAACACCATATAAGAAGCAGCATAATCATCACTGAGCCTAGTACCAACGGGAGAAAACCGTTTAGAAGCAGCATTAACTTAAGTTAGAGCATGTCCCTGACAAGCACATGGAGGGCTGTGCGGCCCCACAAAGAAACGGTTATCAGCTGATGTCCCTGACAAGCACATGGAGGGCTGTGCGGCCCCACAAAGAAACGGTTATCAGCTGATGTCCCTGACAAGCACATGGAGGGCTGTGCGGCCCCACAAAGAAACGGTTATCAGCTGATGTCCCTGACAAGCACATGGAGGGCTGTGCGGCCCCACAAAGAAACGGTTATCAGCTGATGTCCCTGACAAGCACATGGAGGGCTGTGCGGCCCCACAAAGAAACGGTTATCAGCTGATGTCCCTGACAAGCACATGGAGGGCTGTGCGGCCCCACAAAGAAACGGTTATCAGCTGATGTCCCTGACAAGCACATGGAGGGCTGTGCGGCCCCACAAAGAAATGGTTATCAGCTGATGTCCCTGACAAGCACATGGAGGGCTGTGCGGCCCCACAAAGAAACGGTTATCAGCTGATGTCCCTGACAAGATCCTCACTTTACTTGTGCCCTTCATTTTCCTCTGGCTGCACAACAAACCATTAATGTGTTCCATATGACACCCTATTCCCTACATAGCGCACTACTTTTGAGAGACAGCCCTAAGGGTCCTGGTAAAAAAATAAAATAAAAATGTGTTCTACTGTATATTGGGGAGTAGTGTTCCATTTGGGACACAGGCCGATGTGTGAGGAGGTTTAGAGACAGAGAGAAGGCGATCGGACAAGGACAGAAGAACCCAAACTTTGTGATTGCTGCCGTAGAGAAGTAGAGCTGAAGCCTACTTCTGTTGATAGGGATAAATGGCGCTTTCATGTTAAGCAGCAACATTTTGGGGGGGGACATAACCACACATACACACACACACACACACACACGATTAAAAATAATCACTCATGTTTATTTCTGACAGGAAGCCAGCAGTTACCTCAGTCGGATCCACATTTTGAAGAATTATCTTGAACTTTAAAACTAGCGTAAAACTTTAATTAAACACACTCCGTATTAATAGCAAATACCTGTTTCAAATAAACATCAGGTCTAAATAATTGTTTACGAGGTTACCATGAATTACAATGAATTAATGCAGTAACTGGCTGCTAACAGCTGAGAACTGCTAGCTAACTGGCTGCTAACTGGCTGCTAACAGCTGAGAACTGCTAGCTAACTGGCTGCTAACTGGCTGCTAACAGCTGAGAACTGCTAGCTAACTGGCTGCTAACTGGCTGCTAACAGCTGAGAACTGCTAGCTAACTGGCTGCTAACTGGCTGCTAACAGCTGAGAACTGCTAGCTAACTGGCTGCTAACAGCTGAGAACTGCTAGCTAACTGGCTGCTAACAGCTGAGAACTGCTAGCTAACTGGCTGCTAACTGGCTGCTAACAGCTGAGAACTGCTAGCTAACTGGCTGCTAACTGGCTGCTAACAGCTGAGAACTGCTAGCTAACTGGCTGCTAACAGCTGAGAACTGCTAGCTAACTGGCTGCTAACAGCTGAGAACTGCTAGCTAACTGGCTGCTAACTGGCTGCTAACAGCTGAGAACTGCTAGCTAACTGGCTGCTAACTGGCTGCTAACAGCTGAGAACTGCTAGCTAACTGGCTGCTAACAGCTGATAACTGCTAGCTAACTGGCTGCTAACTGGCTGCTAACAGCTGAGAACTGCTAGCTAACTGGCTGCAAACAGCTGAGAACTGCTAGCTAACTGGCTGCTAACTGGCTGCTAACAGCTGAGAACTGCTAGCTAACTGGCTGCTAACTGGCTGCTAACAGCTGAGAACTGCTAGCTAACTGGCTGCTAACAGCTGAGAACTGCTAGCTAACTGGCTGCTAACAGCTGAGAACTGCTAGCTAACTGGCTGCTAACTGGCTGCTAACAGCTGAGAACTGCTAGCTAACTGGCTGCTAACTGGCTGCTAACAGATGAGAACTGCTAGCTAACTGGCTGCTAACAGCTGATAACTGCTAGCTAACTGGCTGCTAACTGGCTGCTAACAGCTGAGAACTGCTAGCTAACTGGCTGCTAACTGGCTGCTAACAGCTGAGAACTGCTAGCTAACTGGCTGCTAACAGCTGAGAACTGCTAGCTAACTGGCTGCTAACAGCTGAGAACTGCTAGCTAACTGGCTGCTAACAGCTGATAACTGCTAGCTAACTGGCTGCTAACTGGCTGCTAACAGCTGAGAACTGCTAGCTAACTGGCTGCTAACTGGCTGCTAACTGGCTGCTAACAGCTGAGAACTGCTAGCTAACTGGCTGCTAACTGGCTGCTAACAGCTGAGAACTGCTAGCTAACTGGCTGCTAACTGGCTGCTAACAGCTGAGAACTGCTAGCTAACTGGCTGCTAACAGCTGAGAACTGCTAGCTAACTGGCTGCTAACAGCTGAGAACTGCTAGCTAACTGGCTGCTAACAGCTGAGAACTGCTAGCTAACTGGCTGCTAACTGGCTGCTAACAGCTGAGAACTGCTAGCTAACTGGCTGTTAACTGGCTGCTAACAGCTGAGAACTGCTAGCTAACTGGCTGCTAACTGGCTGCTAACAGCTGAGAACTGCTAGCTAACTGGCTGCTAACAGCTGAGAACTGCTAGCTAACTGGCTGCTAACAGCTGAGAACTGCTAGCTAACTGGCTGCTAACTGGCTGCTAACAGCTGAGAACTGCTAGCTAACTGGCTGCTAACAGCTGATAACTGCTAGCTAACTGGCTGCTAACTGGCTGCTAACAGCTGAGAACTGCTAGCTAACTGGCTGCTAACAGCTGAGAACTGCTAGCTAACTGGCTGCTAACAGCTGAGAACTGCTAGCTAACTGGCTGCTAACAGCTGAGAACTGCTAGCTAACTGGCTGCTAACAGCTGAGAATTGCTAGCTAACTGGCTGCTAACAGATGAGAACTGCTAGCTAACTGGCTGCTAACAGCTGAGAACTGCTAGCTAACTGGCTGCTAACTGGCTGCTAACAGCTGAGAACTGATAGCCAACTGGCTGCTAACAGCTGATAACTGCTAGCTAACTGGCTGCTAACTGGCTGCTAACAGCTGAGAACTGCTAGCTAACTGGCTGCTAACAGCTGAGAACTGCTAGCTAACTGGCTGCTAACAGCTGAGAACTGCTAGCTAACTGGCTGCTAACAGCTGAGAACTGCTAGCTAACTGGCTGCTAACAGCTGAGAATTGCTAGCTAACTGGCTGCTAACAGCTGAGAACTGCTAGCTAACTGGCTGCTAACAGCTGAGAACTGCTAGCTAACTGGCTGCTAACAGCTGAGAACTGCTAGCTAACTGGCTGCTAACAGCTGAGAACTGCTAGCTAACTGGCTGCTAACAGCTGAGAACTGCTAGCTAAATGGCTGCTAACAGCTGAGAACTGCTAGCTAACTGGCAAGCACAAAAACTTCAGGAGTACAGACCCTCAGAAAACAGTCTTCCACTTCAGGAGTACAGACCCTCAGAAAACAGTCTTCAACTTCAGGAGTACAGACCCTCAGAAAACAGTCTTGGACATGATTTAGAAAGTAACACACATGTCTATATAAGGTCCAGTTGACAGTGCATGTCAGCGCAGAAACTATATAAGTCCAAGAAACTGTTTACTAGATCTCAGAGATATAATTGTGACGAGGCATATATCTGGGGGAAGGGTATAAAACTATTTTCTAGAGTGTTGAAAGTTTCCAAGAGCACAGGGGTCTCCAACATTGGAACATAAAAACAATATGGAACAACCCAGACTCTAGGGCAAGAAGGACCTTGGACAGGAAGGTGACCTAGAACCCAATGACCACTCTGACAGAACGACATAGATCCTTGGCTGCGATGGGAGAACCTGCCAGAAGAACAACAGTCTCTAAAGCAATTCACCAATCTGGGCTTTTATGGGAGAGCGGCCAGACTGAAGCCACTCCTGAGAAAAAGGCACATGAAAGACTCTGAGACGGCAACAGATTATGTGGTCTGATGAGACAAAAACTCGCTATGCTTTGAGAAAACCAGGCACAGCTCATTACTCACCTAACACCATCCCTACCTTGAAGCATGGTGGCGGCAGCATCATGCTATGGGGAGGCTTTTCAGCAGCAGGGACTGAGATACTAGTCAGGATCGAGGGAACAATGCATGAAGCCAAATAAGAGGCAAAACCCTTGATGTGAATCTGCTTCAAAGTGTAAACAACGTTATACCGGGGGGGCGAAGATTCAACGCAACGCTGGAATGGCCTTCAGAACAAGAATGTGAAAGGCCTTCAGTGGCCCAGACAAAGAAAATACTTGAATCACATTGAAAATCTGTGAGAAAGAATGGGAGAAAATCTCCAAATCCAGATGTGCAAAGCTGATACAGACGTACTGAAGACGACTCAAAGCCGTTAGACATACTGAAGACGACTCAAAGCTGTTACAGACATACTGAAGACGACTCAAAGCCGTTAGACATACTGAAGACAACTCAAAGCTGTTACAGACATACTGAAGACGACTCAAAGCTGTTACAGACATACTGAAGACGACGCAAAGCCGTTAAAGACATACTGAAGACGACTCAAAGCCGTTACAGACATACTGAAGACGACTCAAAGCCGTTACAGACATACTGAAGACGACTCAAAGCCGTTACAGACATACTGAAGACGACTCAAAGCCGTTACAGACATACTGAAGACGACTCAAAGCCATTACAGACATACTGAAGACGACTCAAAGCTGTTACAGACATACTGAAGACGACTCAAAGCCGTTACAGACATACTGAAGACGACTCAAAGCTGTTACAGACATACTGAAGACGACTCAAAGCCGTTACAGACATACTGAAGACGACTCAAAGCTGATACAGACATACTGAAGACGACTCAAAGCTGATACAGACATACTGACGACGACTCAAAGCCGCTACAGACATACTGAAGACGACTCAAAGCCGTTACAGACATACTGAAGACGACTCAAAGCTGATACAGACATACTGAAGACGACTCAACACTGTAATCACAGCCAAAGGTTATTCTACAAAGTATTGACTCAAGGGTGTGAATAGTTGGGTAAATTAGATATTTCTGTATCTCGTTTTTAATAAATTTGCAAAAATATATAAAACATATTTTCACTTTGTCATTAAGGGGTATTGTGTGTGAATTCAGCTGTAACACACAACATGTGGATTAAGTCACAGGATTAAGTCTAGTACTAATTAGATATACTGAGTATACAAAACATTAAGAACACCTGCTCTTTCCATGACAGAGACTGACCAGGTGAATCCAGGTGAAAGTTATGTTCCCTTATTGATGTCACTTGTTAAATCCATTTCAATCAGTGTAGATGAAGGGGGGAGGAGACGGGGTTAAATAAGGATGTTTAAGTCATGGGACAGTTGAGACATGGATTGTGTCTGTGTGCCATTCAGAGGGTGAATATGGGCAAGAAAAGCGCATCGTTTTGAATGTGTAAAGAACTGCAACACTTCTGGGTTTTTCAAGCTCAACAGTTTCCTGTTTGTATCAAAGAATGGTCCACCAACCAAAGGACATCCAGCCAACTTGACACAACTGTGGGAAGCTATGGAGTCAACATGGACCAGAATCACTGTGGGAAGCATTGGAGTCAACATGGACCAGAATCACTGTGGGAAGCATTGGAGTCAACATGGACCAGAATCACTGTGGGAAGCTATGGAGTCAACATGGACCAGCATCCCCGTGGAACGCTTTCAACACCTTGTACAGTTCATGCCCCCAACGAATTGTGGCTGTTGTGAGGGCAAGAGGGGAGTATGCAACTCGATAGTCGGAACGTGTTCCTAACAGTTGGTATACTCACTGTGTATTAAATTGAGATATTAAGATATACGTCGATAGCCACTGACCTGTGGCACAGTCGTGTCCGGTCCAATTGGGATCACAGCTGCAGGTTCCGGTGTCTGTCAGGAAGGCTCCGTGTCCAGAACACTGGTCCATGCAGGACGCCCTGGTGTTCTCACACCCCGACCCGCCCCAGCCCACGAAACAGTGGCACTCTCCACGTACACAAACCCCACGCCCGGAACAGGTAGGGTCCAGGCAGTCCACTGGAAGAGAGAGAGAGATATACAGAGACAGAGAGAGAGAGACAGAGAGAGAGAGAGAGAGAAAGAGAGATATACAGAGACAGAGATAGATAGAGAGAGAGAGAGAGAGAGAGAGAGAGAGAGAGAGAGAGAGAGAGAGAGAGAGAGAGAGAGAGAGAGAGAGAGAGAGAGAAAGAGAGATATACAGAGACAGAGATAGAGAGAGAGAGAGAGAGAGAGAGAGAGAGAGACAGAGAGAGAGAGAGAGAGAGAGAGAGAAAGAGAGATATACAGAGACAGAGACAGAGAGAGAGAGAGAGAGAGAGAGAGAGAGAGAGAGAGAGAGAGAGAGAGAGAGAGAGAGAGAGAGATAGAGAGAGAGAGAGAGAGAGAGAGAGAGAGAGAGAGAGAGAGAGAGAGAGGGAGAGAGAGAGAGAGAGAGAGATAGAGAGAGAGACAGAGAGAGAGAGAGAGATAATTAGATACACATGCAACACAGAGAGCAGGAAGACAGTCACACAGAGAGCAGGAAGACATAGTCACACAGAGAGCAAAACAACAAAGCCACGACACAGTCACTGATATACAGAGTTAGGCAGGTACACAGTCACTGATAGACAGAGTTAGGCAGGTACACAGTCATTGATAGACAGAGTTCAGGTACACAGTCACTGATAGACAGAGTTAGGCAGGTACACAGTCACTGATAGACAGAGTTCAGGTACACAGTCACTGATAGACAGAGTTAGGCAGTCAACACAGTCACTCCAGTCTCCTGCTGTTTCCAGTGTCCCCCCGGGCCTCCAGCCCTCACCCACTGGGCCACCCTGGCATCTCTATCAGACAGCCAGGGGACAAGGGGAGAATGATCTCTACATGGGGGAACAATAACCGTCCACAGTGGGGACTGGGATTCAACGCTCTAGCTTAGTGTTTAGTGCATGTTACACCCTTACAAAGCAGACACGAGCTGACATCTACAGAGAGGTCCACTAGCACTCTCTGAGCCCTGGGAAGAACAGAAAGGGGATTTACAAACAGGCAAATGACAAACCTTCCTTCACAGCAAAACTCATAAAACAGAAGAGGAGGAGAGGAAGGATGGAAAAAAGGAGAGATCAAGTAGAGGACACAGAGAGAAGAGGAGAAGTGATGAGTAGAGGACACAGAGAGAAGAGGAGAAGAGAGGAGTAGAGGACACAGAGAGGAGGAGAAGAGAGGAGTAGAGGACACAGAGAGAAGAGGAGAAGTGATGAGTAGAGGACACAGAGAGAAGGGGAGAAGTGATGAGTAGAGGACACAGAGAGAAGAGGAGAAGAGAGGAGTAGAGGACACAGGAGGAGAAGAGAGGAGTAAAGGACACAGAGAGAAGAGGAGAAGAGAGGAGTAGAGGACACAGAGAGAAGATGAGAAGTGATGAGTAGAGGACACAGAGAGAAGAGGAGAAGAGAGGAGTAGAGGACACAGATAGAAGAGGAGAAGAGAGGAGTAGAGGACACAGAGAGAAGAGGAGAAGTGATGAGTAGAGGACACAGAGAGAAGAGGAGAAGAGAGGAGTAGAGGACACAGAGAGGAGGAGAAGAGAGGAGTAGAGGACACAGAGAGAAGAGGATAAGTGATGAGTAGAGGACACAGAGAGAAGGGGAGAAGTGATGAGTAGAGGACACAGAGAGAAGAGGAGAAGAGAGGAGTAGAGGACACAGGAGGAGAAGAGAGGAGTAAAGGACACAGAGAGAAGAGGAGAAGAGAGGAGTAGAGGACACAGAGAGAAGATGAGAAGTGATGAGTAGATGACACAGAGAGAAGAGGAGAAGAGAGGAGTAGAGGACACAGATAGAAGAGGAGAAGAGAGGAGTAGAGGACACAGAGAGAAGAGGAGAAGAGATGAGTAGAGGACACAGATAGAAGAGGAGAAGAGATGAGTAGAGGACACAGAGAGAAGAGGAGAAGAGATGAGTAGAGGACACATATAGAAGAGGAGAAGAGAGGAGTAGAGGACACAGATAGAAGAGGAGAAGTGATGAGTAGAGGACACAGAGAGAAGAGGAGAAGAGATGAGTAGAGGACACAGATAGAAGAGGGGAAGAGAGGAGTAGAGGACACAGATAGAAGAGGAGAAGTGATGAGTAGAGGACACAGAGAGAAGAGATGAGTAGAGGACACAGAGAGAAGAGGAGGAGAGAGGAGTAGAGGACACAGAGAGAAGAGGAGAAGAGAGGAGTAGAGGACACATAGAGAATAGGATAAGAGATGAGTAGAGGACACAGAGAAAAGAGGAGAAGTGATGAGTAGAGGACACAGAGAGAAGAGATGAGTAGAGGACACAGAGAGAAGAGATGAGTAGAGGACACAGAGAGAAGAGGATAAGTGATGAGTAGAGGACACAGAGAGAAGAGGAGAAGAGAGGAGTAGAGGACACAGAGAGAAGAGGAGAAGAGATGAGTAGAGGACACAGAGAGAAGAGGAGAAGAGAGGAGTAGAGGACACAGAGAGAAGAGGAGAAGAGATGAGTAGAGGACACAGAGAGAAGAGGAGAAGAGAGGAGTAGAGGACACAGAGAGGAGGAGAAGAGATGAGTAGAGGACACAGAGAAGAGGAGAATAGATGAGTAGAGGACACAGAGAAGGGGAGAAGAGATGAGTAGAGGACACAGAGAGAAGAGGAGAAGAGAGGAGTGGAGGACAGATGGAAGGAGAGGACACAGAGAGCAGAGGAGAAGAGAGGAGTAGAGGACACAGAGAGAAGAGGAGAATAGATGAGTAGAGGACACAGAGAGAAGAGGAGAAGAGAGGAGTGGAGGACAGATGGAAGGAGAGGACACAGAGAGAAGAGGAGAAGAGAGGAGTAGAGGACACAGAGAGAAGAGGAGAAGAGATGAGTAGAGGACACAGAGAGAAGAGGAGAAGAGATGAGTAGAGGACACAGAGAAAAGAGGAGAAGAGAGGAGTAGAGGACACAGAGAGAAGAGGAGAAGAGAGGAGTGGAGGACAGATGGAAGGAGAGGAGAGGGGAAGACCTTGACAAGAACAGGTTTCCCTTAATGTAAAAGCATGCTGGAGGGTTGGCCACAGGGCTCTAAGTATTCCACTACAAAGACAATAGGGAGCCATTTGGGACGCGTCATCTGTGGGAAGTGACAACATCAGCTATGGGAAGTGACACATCAGCTGACACATCAGCTGTGGTAAGTGACATCATCAGCTGTTTGGAAGTGACATCATCAGCTGTGGGAAGTGACATCATCAGCTGAGGGAAGTGACACATAATCTGTGGTAAGTGACATCATCAGCTGTGGGAAGTGACATCAACAGCTGTGGGAAGTGACACATCATCTGTGGTAAGTGACACATCAGCTGTGGGAAGTGACATCAACAGCTGTGGGAAGTGACATCAACAGCTGTGGGAAGTGACATCAACAGCTGTGGGAAGTGACATCAACAGCTGAGGGAAGTGACACATCAGCTGATGGAAGTGACATCATCAGCTGTGGGAAGTGACATCAACAGCTGTGGGAAGTGACATCAACAGCTGTGGGAAGTGACATCAACAGCTGAGGGAAGTGACACATCAGCTGTGGGAAGTGACATCAACAGCTGTGGGAAGTGACATCAACAGCTGAGGGAAGTGACACATCAGCTGTGGGAAGTGACATCAACAGCTGTGGGAAGTGACATCAACAGCTGTGGGAAGTGACATCAACAGCTGTGGGAAGTGACATCAACAGCTGAGGGAAGTGACACATCAGCTGATGGAAGTGACATCATCAGCTGAGGGAAGTGACATCATCAGCTGAGGGAAGTGACACATCAGCTGATGGAAGTGACATCATCAGCTGAGGGAAGTGACATCATCAGCTGAGGGAAGTGACACATAATCTGTGGTAAGTGACACATCAGCTGTGGGAAGTGACATCATCAGCTGAGGGAAGTGACACATCAGCTGTGGGAAGTGACATCATCTGCTGAGGGAAGTGACACATTAGCTGAGGGAAGTGACATCATCAGCTGAGGGAAGTGACATCATCAGCTGAGGGAAGTGACATCATCAGCTGAGGGAAGTGACACATTAGCTGAGGGAAGTGACATCATCAGCTGAGAGAAGTGCATGCGGGTGTGACATCAGTGAGCACTTATAAGGATGAGAACACTATTCAATCAAGTTTACAGCTTGTTGAGAAGATGCACAATACCTGTCCTGATTATATACACAATACCTGTCCTGATTATATATACAATACCTGTCCTGATTATATATACAATACCTGTCCTGATTATATATACAATACCTGTCCTGATTATATACACAATACCTGTCCTGATTATATACACAATACCTGTCCTGATTATATACACAATACCTGTCCTGATTATATATACAATACCTGTCCTGATTATATATACAATACCTGTCCTGATTATATACACAATACCTGTCCTGATTATATATACAATACCTGTCCTGATTATATATATACAATACCTGTCCTGATTATATATACAATACCTGTACTGATTATATATACAATACCTGTCCTGATTATATATATATACAATACCTGTCCTGATTATATACACAATACCTGTCCTGATTATATATACAATACCTGTCCTGATTATATATACAATACCTGTCCTGATTATATATACAATACCTGTCCTGATTATATATACAATACCTGTCCTGATTATATATACAATACCTGTCCTGATTATATACACAATACCTGTCCTGATTATATACACAATACCTGTCCTGATTATATATACAATACCTGTCCTGATTATATATATACAATACCTGTCCTGATTATATATACAATACCTGTCCTGATTATATATACAATACATGTCCTGATTATATATACAATACCTGTCCTGATTATATATATACAATACCTGTCCTGATTATATATACAATACCTGTCCTGATTATATATACAATATCCATCCTGATTATATATACAATACCTGTCCTGATTATATACACAATACCTGTACTGATTATATATACAATACCTGTCCTGATTATATATACAATACCTGTCCGGATTATATACACAATACCTGTCCTGATTATATATACAATACCTGTCCTGATTATATATATACAATACCTGTCCTGATTATATATACAATACCTGTCCTGATTATATATACAATACATGTCCTGATTATATATACAATACCTGTCCTGATTATATATATACAATACCTGTCCTGATTATATATACAATACCTGTCCTGATTATATATACAATATCCATCCTGATTATATATACAATACCTGTCCTGATTATATACACAATACCTGTACTGATTATATATACAATACCTGTCCTGATTATATATACAATACCTGTCCGGATTATATACACAATACCTGTCCTGATTATATATACAATACCTGTCCTGATTATATACACAATACCTGTCCTGATTATATACACAATACCTGTCCTGATTATATATACAATACCTGTCCTGATTATATATACAATACTTGTCCTGATTATATATACATTGCGTTCTATAAAGTATTCAGACCCTTTGACTTTTTCCAAATTTTTTACGTTACAGCCTTATCCTAAAATCGATTAAACAAATAAAATCCTTATCAATCGACACACAATACCCCATATTGACAAAGAGAAAATATGTTTTTAAATTGTTTGCAAATGTATTAAAAATAAAAACAGAAGTACCTTATTTACATAAGTATTCAGACCCTTTGCTATGAGACTCTACATTGACCTCAGGTGCATCCTGTTTCCATTGATCATCCTTGAGATGTTTCTACAACTTGATTGGAGTCCACCTGTGGTAAATTCAATTAATTGGACATGATTTGGAAAGGCACACACCTGTCTATATAAGGTCCCACAGCTGTCAGTATATGCCAGAACAAAAACCAAGTCATGAGGTCGAAGAATTGTCCGTTGAGCTCCGAGACAACATTGTGTCGAGGCACAGATCTGGGGAAGGGACCCAAAACATTTCTGCACAATTGAAGGTCCTCAAGAACACAGTTGCCTCCCTCATTCTTAAATGGAAGAAGATTGGAACCACCAAGACTCTTCCTAGAGCTGGCTGACCAGCCAAACTGAGCAATCAGGGAAGAAGGGCCTTGGTCAGGGAGGTGACCCAGAATCCGATGGTCACTCTGACAGTGCTCTAGAGTTCCTCTATGGAAATGGGAGAACCTTCCAGAAGAACAACCATCTCTGCAGCACGCAACCAATCAGGCCTTTATTTTAGAGTGGCCAGAAGGAAGCCACTCCTCAGTAAAAGGCACGTGACAGCCTGCTTGGAATTTGCCAAAAGGCACCTAAAGACTCTCAGACCATGAGAAACTAAATTCTCTGGTCTGACGAAACCAAGGTTGAACTCTTTGGCCTGAATGCCAAGTGTCTGGTGGCAGCATCAAGGTGTGGGGATGTTTTTCAGCGGCAGGGATTAGGAGACAAGTCAGAAAAGAGGGAACGATGAACGGAGCAAAGTCCAGAGAGATCATCGATGAAAACCTGCTCCAGAGAGCTCAGACTGGGGCGAATGTTCACCTTCCAACAGGACAATGACCCTAAGCACACAGCCAAGACAACGCAGGAGTGGCTTTGGGACAAGTCTCTGAATGTCCTTGAGTGGCCCAGACAGAGCCAGCACTTTAACCCGATCTAACATCTCTGGAGAGATCTGAAAATAGCTGTGCAGCGACGCTCCCCATCCAACCTGACAGAGCTTGAGAGGATCTGCAGAGAAGAATGGGAGAAACTCCCCAAATGCAGGTCTGCCAAGCTTGTAGCGTCATATCCAAAAGTCAAGGGGTTAACATAATTAAAAAATATATAAAACCTGTTTTCGCTTTGTCATTATGGGGTATTGTGATGTCATTATGGGGTATTGTGTGTAGATTGATGAGGAAAAATATGTATTTAATCAATTTTATAATAAGCCTGTAACATAACAAAAACAGCTCAAATAAGCAAAGAGAAATGACAGTCCATCATTACTTTAAGACATGAAGGTCAGTCAGTCCGGTCAATCAAAAGTTTCTTCAAGTTCCGTCACAAAAACAATCAAGAGCTATGATGAAACTGGCTCTCATGAGGACCGCCACAGGAAAGGACAGACCCAGAGTTACCGCTACTGCAGAGGATAAGTTCATTAGAGCTACCAGCCTCAGAAATTGCAGCCCAAATAAATGCTTCACAGAGTTCAAGTAACAGACACATCTCAACATCAACTGTTCAGAGGAGACTGTGTGAATCAGGACTTCATGGTTGAATTGCTGCAAAGAAACCACTGCTAAAGGAGACCAATAAGAAGAAGAGACTTGCTTGGGCCAAGAAACACGAGCAATGGACATTATAGACCGGTGAAAATCTGTCCTTTGGTTCGTTGAGTCCAAATTTGAGATTTTTGGTTCCAACTGCCGTGTCTTTGTGAGATGCAGAGTAGGTGAACAGATGATCTCCGCATGTGTGGTTCCCATCGTGAAGCATGGAGGAGGAGGTGTGATGGTGTGGTTCCCACCGTGAAGCATGGAGGAGGAGGTGTGATGGTGTGGTTCCCACCCTGAAGCATGGAGGAGGAGGTGTGATTGTGTGGGGGTGCTTTGCTGGTGACACTGTCAGTGATTTATTTAGAATCCAAGGCACACTTAACCAGCATGGCTACCACAGCATTCTGCAGTGATATGCCATCACATTTGGTTTGCGCTTAGTAGGACAATCATTTGTTTTTTCAACAGGACAATGACCCAACACACCTCAAGGCTGTATAAGGGCTATGTGACCAAGAAGGAGAGTGATGGAGTGCTGCATCAGATGACCTGGCCTCCACAATCCCCCGACCTCAACCCAATTGAGATGATTTGGGATGAGTTGGACCGCAGAGTGAAGGAAAAGCAGCCAACAAGTGCTCAGCATATGTGGGTACTCCTTCAAGACTGTTGGAAAAGCATTCCAGGTAAAGCTGGTTAAGAGAATGCCAAAACTGTGCAGAGCTGTCATAAAGGCATAAAGGGTGGCTACTTTGAAGAATCTAAAATCTAAAATACATTTTGATTTGTTTAACACTTAAAAATAAACTGTGTTATAACATAGTGTTGATGTCTTCACTATTATTCGACAATGTATAAATTGTAAAAAAATAATGAAACACCCTTGAATGAGTAGGTGTGTCCTAAACTTTTGACTAGGTGTCTCCAAACTAAGCTAGATGGTGTCATTACAGGCCTGGCTTTGATCACAGGCTGCATCACAACTGGCCGTGATCGGGAGTCCCATAGGACGTCACACAATTGTCCCAGCGTCGTCCGGATAAAGGGGAGGGTTTGTCCGGGTGGGCTTTACTTGGCTCGTCGCGCTCTAGCGACTCCTTGTGGCGGGCCGGGCGCCTGCAGGTTGATCTCAGTCGTCAGTCGAACAGCGTTTCCTCCGACACATCGGCGGGTGTTAAGAAGCGTGTGGTTTGGCGGGTCACGTTTCAGAGGACGGATTACTCAACCTTCGTCTCCAGAGCCCATTGGGGAGTTGCAGTGATGAGACAAGATGGTAACTGGGGAGAAAAATGGGGTAGTGGCCAGACACTACTCCAGCTAGTGGGGGCACCGGGACAGCGTTACGTCATCTCCTCTTTATCGTTACATAAAAGGCTCTAAAGATCCGTTAGAATGAGACAGAGAAGATCCCAGGACTCTCCAGATCTGCGTCCCAAATGACCCCCTATTCCCTATGTAGTGGGCTACTTTTGACCAGAGCCCTATGCAGGCTTCTGCACTATACAGTATGGTAGCGCACTATATAGAAAATAGGGTGTCATTTGGATCTCAGCCCAGGTCTCTCGCTCGGTAGGCAGATGGTTTGGGGGCGCCAGGCTCAGAGAGGCAGAGAGATCAGAGGCTAGGTCCAACTGACATCACTGTCTCTCCTGGTAATTAATCATACTGGCTGAAGGTCGTAGGAGAAGAAGGGTAGGGGTGCTTGTGGGTCTCTGCTGCGCCATACAGCTAATGGTTCCCAAACCCTGATAGAATAGGGGTGTGCAGGGGCTAGGGAATGTCAGGAAGCACCATCTATCAAACTCATGGGGGCCATTACTCATCTGAAAATGAGAGGTTTCAACAGACTGACAAACACAATGGCTACTTCAATTTCATCCTGTGTTTCCTCTCCTCTCCTCTCCTCTTTTCTCTTCCCTTGCTCCTTCTCTCTCATCATCCCCAGATAGCAGCAGCTGTTAAATGGATTACAGAGATCCCTCCTCATCATCCCCAGATAGCAGCAGTTCTTAATGGATTACAGAGATCCCTCCTCATCATACCCAGATAGAAGCAGCTGTTATTGGATTACAGAGATCCCTCCTCATCATCCCCAGATAGCAGCAGTTCTTAATGGATTACAGAGATCCCTCCTGATCATCCCCAGATAGCAGCAGTTCTTAATGGATTACAGAGATCCCTCCTGATCATCCCCAGATAGCAGCAGTTCTTAATGGATTACAGAGATCCCTCCTGATCATCCCCAGATAGCAGCAGCTGTTAAATGGATTACAGAGATCCCTCCTCATCATCCCCAGATAGCAGCAGTTCTTAATGGATTACAGAGATCCCTCCTGATCATCCCCAGATAGCAGCAGTTCTTAATGGATTACAGAGATCCCTCCTGATCATCCCCAGATAGCAGCAGTTCTTAATGGATTAAAGTCACACTTTCCCTCTTTGCAAATTAAACTCATTGGATTTTCAGATAACAAAGGGGATTGTTTAGTGTGGATAATAGAAAGCCCTGGACCCTCTGTACATAATGAATAGGGAATAGAGGAGGACAGAGAGAGAGAGCAAGAGACAGAGATAGCCAAAATCACAGTTCAAATTGGCAAAAAAACACACCAGATTTCTATCAACAGCTTAAACCCTCTAGAATCTGAAGTCAAATGTCTACTGATGATCTGGTGCTTCTGCCCCCGACCAAGGAGGGCCTACAGCAGCACCTAGATTTTCTGCACAGACCTGGGCCCTGACAGAAAATCTCAGTAAGACAAAAATAACGGTGTTCCAAAAAAGGTCCAGTTTCCCAAGAGCAACACAAAAAACTATACGTACCTCGTCCTAAACATCAACACCACAGATAACTTCCACAAAGCTGTGAACGATCTGAGAGACAAGGCAAGAAGGGCCTCCTTCTACGCCATCAAAAGGAACATACAATTTGACATAACAATTGTTTTTACATTGGATAGAAGTAAAAGATCCAAGCATTCTGACCTCAGAATGGACCTTCTGGCCAATGAGGAGGGTTGATCCAAGCATTCTGACCTCAGAATGGACCTTCTGGCCAATGAGGAGGGTTGATCCGAACGTTCTCACCTCAGAATGGACCTTCTGGCCAATGAGGAGGGTTGATCCAAGCATTCTGACCTCAGAATGGACCTTCTGGCCAATGAGGAGGGTTGATCCAAGCATTCTGACCTCAGAATGGCAGTAGAGAACCCAAGCTATCTGGCTAAGGTTGGCAGCTTGCTAGCTACTTCCAGACACAAATGAGAGAACACCTCACTCTGACCATTTTACTCTCCCTAACTGGGCTGGTTAGGCTGTTTTCATGTTATCCAGAGCGTTGGTGACTGTAACCGTGCTGCTGGCAACAATTTCATTACGCTTTTTTGCCAACGTTTATTGACACCGGCCATATTCAACGGGTGTTGAGCGTTCGTACATTTGCTTTAACTAGCAAAGCAATGTAGTCAGGGAAATACAGTGAAATGTTCATCTTTACCCTCTACAGGGATAACTCTACCCTCTACGGGGATAACTCTACCCTCTACAGGGATAACTCTACCCTCTAAAGGGATAACTCTACCCTCTACAGGGATAACTCTACCCTCTAAAGGGATAACTCTACCCTCTACAGGGATAACTCTACCCTCTACAGGGATAACTTTACCCTCTACAGGGATAACTCTACCCTCTACAGGGATAACTTTACCCTCTACAGGGATAACTTTACCCTCTACAGGGATAACTTTACCCTCTACAGGGATAACTCTACAGGGATAACTCTACCCTCTACAGGGATAACTCTACCATCTACAGTGATAACTTTACCCTCTACAGAGATAACTCTACCCTCTACAGGGATAACTCTACCCTCTACAGGGATAACTCTACCCTCTACAGGGATAACTCTACCCTCTACAGAGATAACTCTACCCTCTACAGGGATAACTCTACCCACTACAGGGATAACTTTACCCTCTACAGGGATAACTTTACTACAGGGGTAACTTTACCCTCTACAGGTATAACTCTACCCTCTACAGGGATAACTTTACTACAGGGATAACTCTACCCTCTACAGGGATAACTTTACCCTCTACAGGGCTAACTCTACCCTCTACAGGGATAACTTTACTACAGGGATACCTCTACCCTCTACAGGGATAACTCTACCCTCTACAGGGATAACTTTACTACAGGGATAACTCTACCCTCTACAGGGATAACTTTACCCTCTACAGGGATAACTCTACCCTCTACAGGGATAACTCTACCCTCTACAGGGATAACTTTACTACAGGGATAACTCTACCCTCTACAGGGATAACTCTACCCTCTACAGAGATAACTCTACCCTCTACAGGGATAACTCTACCCTCTACAGGGATAACTTTACTACAGGGATAACTCTACCCTCTACAGGGGTAACTTTACCCTCTACAGGGGTAACTTTACCCTCTACAGGGATAACTTTACTACAGGGATAACTCTACCCTCTACATGGGTAACTTTACCCTCTACAGGGGTAACTTTACCCTCTACAGGGATAACTTTACTACAGGGATAACTCTACCCTCTACAGGGGTAACTCTACCCTCTAGAGGGATAACTCTACCCTCTAGAGGGATAACTCTACCCTCTAGAGGGATAACTCTACCATCTACAGGGATAACTCTACCCTCTACAGGGATAACTCTACTACAGGGATAACTTTACCCTCTAGAGGGATAACTTTACCCTCTACAGGGATAACTCTACCCTCTACAGGGATAACTTTACTACAGAGATAACTTTACTACAGGGATAACTTTACTACAGGGATAACTTTACTACAGGGATAACTTTACTACAGGGATAACTTTACTACTGGTATAAATTTACTACAGGGATAACTTTACTACAGTGATAACTTTACTACAGGGATAACTTTACCCTCTACAGGGATAACTTTACCCTCTTCAGGGATAACTTTACTACAGGGATAACTTTACTACAGGGATACCTTTACTACAGGGATAACTTTACCCTCTAGAGGGATAACTTTACTACAGGGAAAACTTACTACAGGGATAACTTTACTACAGGGATAACTTTACCCTCTACAGGGATAACTCTACCCTCTACAGGGATAACTCTACCCTCTACAGGGATAACTCTACCCTCTACAGGGATAACTTTACCCTCTAGAGGGATAATTTTACCCTCTACAGGGATAACTTTACCCTCTACAGGGATAACTCTACCCTCTACAGGGATAACTCTACCCTCTACAGGGATAACTCTACCCTCTACAGGGATAACTCTACCCTCTACAGGGATAACTCTACCCTCTACAGGGATAACTCTACCCTCTACAGGGATAACTCTACCCTCTACATGGATAACTCTACCCTCTACAGGGATAACTCTACCCTCTACAGGGATAACTCTACCCTCTACAGGGATAACTCTACCCTCTACAGGGATAACTCTACCCTCTACAGGGATAACTCTACCCTCTACAGGGATAACTCTACCCTCTACAGGGATAACTCTACCATCTACAGGGATAACTCTACCCTCTACAGGGATAACTCTACCCTCTACAGGGATAACTCTACCATCTACAGGGATAACTCTACCCTCTACAGGGATAACTCTACCCTCTACAGGGATAACTCTACCCTCTACAGGTATAACTCTACCATCTACAGGGATAACTCTACCCTCTACAGGGATAACTTTACTCTCTATGGGGATAAATTTACCATCTACAGGGATAACTCTACCCTCTACAGGGATAACTCTACCCTCTACAGGGATAACTCTACCCTCTACAGGGATAACTCTACCATCTACAGGGATAACTCTACCCTCTACAGGGATAACTCTACCCTCTACAGGGATAACTCTACCCTCTACAGGGATAACTTTACTACAGGGATAACTCTACCCTCTACAGGGATAACTTTACCCTCTACAGGGATAACTCTACCCTCTACAGGGATAACTCTACCCTCTACAGGGATAACTTTACCCTCTACAGGGATAACTTTACCCTCTACAGGGATAACTCTACCCTCTACAGGGATAACTCTACCCTCTACAGGGATAACTCTACCCTCTACAGAGATAACTCTACCCTCTACAGGGATAACTTTACTACAGGGATAACTCTACCCTCTACAGGGATAACTCTACCCTCTACAGGGATAACTCTACCCTCTACAGGGATAACTTTACCCTCTACAGGGGTAACTCTACCTAGAGCTCCAGAAGAATGTACATTAAAGCCTGTTGATATAGTTAATAGATATAGAAATAACCTTATATGTGCTGGCCATCTTGTTTATTCAAGTTTGATTACTCTACTACTGGGCTAAGCTGCACCCAAAGACTAATTTACACGTCTGTAATACGAAAAAGACAGATTTGGAAAACTTTAGACTTTTCTATTTTAAATCACACTTCACCTTCATAACAGTGCACTCATTTGGAAGACAGAGTCCACCATATTCTTTAGGGAACAATTATTATAAAATATATTTTTAATTTAACCTTTTTTTAACTAGGCAAGTCAGTTAAGAACAAAATCTTATTTACAATGACGGCCTGCCCCGGCAAAACCAGGACGACGCTGGGCCAATTGTGCTCTGGAATGGAACCAGGGTCTGTAGTTCCTTAGACCTGCTGTGATACAGCCTGGAATGGAACCAGGGTCTGTAGTTGCTTAGACCGCTGTGATACAGCCTGGAATAGAACCAGGGTCTGTAGTTGCTTAGACCGCTGTGATACAGCCTGGAATGGAACCAGGGTCTGTAGTTCCTTAGACCGCTGTGATACAGCCTGGAATGGAACCAGGGTCTGTAGTTGCTTAGACCGCTGTGATACAGCCTGGAATGGAACCAGGGTCTGTAGTTTCTTAGACCGCTGTAATACAGCCTGGAATGGAACCAGGGTCTGTAGTTCCTTAGACCTGCTGTGATACAGCCTGGAATGGAACCAGGGTCTGTAGTTGCTTAGACCGCTGTAAAACAGCCTGGAATGGAACCAGGGTCTGTAGTTGCTTAGACATCTGTGATACAGCCTGGAATGGAACCAGAGTCTGTAGTTGCTTAGACCGCTGTGATACAGCCTGGAATGGAACCAGGGTCTGTAGTTCCTTAGACCTGCTGTGATACAGCCTGGAATGGAACCAGGGTCTGTAGTTTCTTAGACCGCTGTGATACAGCCTGGAATGGAACCAGGGTCTGTAGTTGCTTAGACCGCTGTGATACAGCCTGGAATGGAACCAGGGTCTGTAGTTCCTTAGACCGCTGTGCCACTCGGGGGCCCAAGCAGGAGTCTGTAGTGAGTTACTCACTTTTGAAATATAAATTAAATCTGTGTGATCCTGGTCAAACTCTGATAAACATCACTTTCTTCACAGTTCTCTTCATCTATTAATTAATTAATTAATTCCTCCATTAATTAATTAATTAATTAATTAATGCATGCACCCATTAATGAATGAATTCATCCATTAATTAATTCATCCAATAATTAATTAATTACTTAATGTATTCATCCATCCGTTAATTAATACATTTATTAATTAATTCATGCATTCATTAATTCATCCATTCATTAATTAATTCATATATGCATTCATTAATTCGTTCATTAATTACTCCATTCATTCATTCACCTTCTTCGCAGTTATCTCCCTTGTATGCAGGGTTACAGATGCATGTCCCCACGATGCATGTCCCGTGGCCAGAGCAGGTGACGTCTATGCACTGGTTGGTCGGTACATCGCACTCCCCGCCCTTCCAGCCACTGTGACACATGCATCGCCCTTTGAGGTACTGGCCGTTCCCACTGCACAGCACCGGACAGGACGCTTTGAAGAGGGACAGATGGACACACAGACACATAGACAGTCAGATAGCACCACAGTTTGAATGCACTCCATCAACCAGAGCTTCAAAGAATAATCCCCTAGCAAAGACAGTGATGAACAGTTTGGTTTCCTAACTAACGTTGTGTGAACACTAACAGGGGAGTGATGCCAGCTCCAAAACGATGTACTAACTACAATATCTGGGTGTTATATCAAAATAAAATGTATATATAAAGCCCTTCTTACATCAGCTGATATCTCAAAGTGCTGTACAGAAACCCAGCGTAAAACCCCAAACAGCAAGCAATGCAGGTGAAGAAGCAATATATATATATATATATATATATATATATATATATATATATATATATATATATATATATATACTAACTACAGTATATAGGTGTTATGTACTAACTACAGTATATATATATTATGTACTAACTACAGTATATATATGTTATGTACTAACTACAGTATATATATGTTATGTACTAACTACAGTATATATATGTTATGTACTAACTACAGTATATATGTTATGTACTAACTACAGTATATATATATGATGTACTAACTACAGTATATATATGTTATGTACTAACTAAAGTATATATATGTTATGTACTAACTACAGTATATATATGTTATGTACTAACTACAGTACATATATGTTATGTACTAACTACAGTAAATATATATTATGTACTAACTACAGTATATAGAGGTCATGTACTAACTACAGTATATATATGTTATGTACTAACTACAGTATATATATGTTATGTACTAACTACAGTATATATGTTAGGTACTAACTACAGTATATATATATGTTATGTACTAACTACAGTATATATATGTTATGTACTAACTACAGTATATATATGTTATGTACTAACTACAGTAAATATATATTATGTACTAACTACAGTATATATGTGTTATGTACTAACTACAGTATATATATATATGATGTACTAACTACAGTATATATATGTTATGTACTAACTACAGTATATATGTGTTATGTACTAACTACAGTATATAGAGGTCATGTACTAACTACAGTATATATATATATATAGTATGTACTAACTACAGTATATATATGTTATGTACTAACTACAGTAAATATATATTATGTACTAACTACAGTATATATGTGTTATGTACTAACTACAGTATATATATGATGTACTAACTACAGTATATATATGTTATGTACTAACTACAGTATATATGTGTTATGTACTAACTACAGTATATATATATTATGTACTAACTACAGTATATATATGTTATGTACTAACTACAGTATATATATGTTATGTACTAACTACAGTATATATATGTTATGTACTAACTACAGTATATATGTTATGTACTAACTACAGTATATATATATGATGTACTAACTACAGTATATATATGTTATGTACTAACTAAAGTATATATATGTTATGTACTAACTACAGTATATATATGTTATGTACTAACTACAGTACATATATGTTATGTACTAACTACAGTAAATATATATTATGTACTAACTACAGTATATAGAGGTCATGTACTAACTACAGTATATATATGTTATGTACTAACTACAGTATATATATGTTATGTACTAACTACAGTATATATGTTAGGTACTAACTACAGTATATATATATGTTATGTACTAACTACAGTATATATATGTTATGTACTAACTACAGTATATATATGTTATGTACTAACTACAGTAAATATATATTATGTACTAACTACAGTATATATGTGTTATGTACTAACTACAGTATATATATATATGATGTACTAACTACAGTATATATATGTTATGTACTAACTACAGTATATATGTGTTATGTACTAACTACAGTATATAGAGGTCATGTACTAACTACAGTATATATATATATATAGTATGTACTAACTACAGTATATATATGTTATGTACTAACTACAGTAAATATATATTATGTACTAACTACAGTATATATGTGTTATGTACTAACTACAGTATATATATGATGTACTAACTACAGTATATATATGTTATGTACTAACTACAGTATATATGTGTTATGTACTAACTACAGTATATAGAGGTCATGTACTAACTACAGTGTATATATATATTATGTACTAACTACAGTATATATATGTTATGTCCTAACTACAGTATATAGAGGCTATGTACTAACTACAGTATATATATGTTATGTACTAACTACAGTATATATATATATTATGTACTAACTACAGTAAATAGAGGGCATGTACTAACTACAGTATATATATGCTATGTACTAACTACAGTATATATATTATGTACTAACTACAGTATATATATATATATATATATATATATATATATATATATATATATATATGTATATATATATATATATATATATATATTATGTACTAACTACAGTATATAGAGGTCATGTACTAACTACAGTATATATATGTTATGTACTAACTACAGTATATATATATTATGTACTAACTACAGTATATATATATATTATGTACTAACTACAGTATATATATGTTATGTACTAACTACAGTATATATATGTTATGTACTAACTACAGTATATATATGTTATGTACTAACTACAGTATATATATATTATGTACTAACTACAGTATATATATATATATATATATATATATATATATATTATGTACTAACTACAGTATATATATATATGTTATGTACTAACTACAGTATATATATATATATTATGTACTAACTACAGTATATATATATTATGTACTAACCACAGTATATATATATATATATTATGTACTAACTACAGTATATATATATATATTATGTACTAACTACAGTATATATATATTATGTACTAACTACAGTATATATATATTTTGTACTAACTACAGTAAATAGAGGGCATGTACTAACTACAGTATATATATGCTATGTACTAACTACAGTATATATATATATTATGTACTAACTACAGTATATATATATATATATGTATATATTATATACTAACTACAGTATATATAGATATTATGTACTAACTACAGTATATATATATTATGTACTAACTACAGTATATATATACATATTATGTACTAACTACAGTATATAGAGGGCATGTACTAACTACAGTATATATATATATATATATATATATATATATATTATGTACTAACTACAGTAAATAGAGGCCATGTACTAACTACAGTATATATATGTTATGTACTAACTACAGTATATATACATATTATGTACTAACTACAGTAAATAGAGGCCATGTACTAACTACAGTATATATATACATATTATGTACTAACTACAGTAAATATAGGCCATGTACTAACTACAGTATATATATATATATTATGTACTAACTACAGTAAATAGAGGCCATGTACTAACTACAGTATATATATGTCATGTACTAACTACAGTATATATACATATTATGTACTAACTATAGTAAATAGAGGCCATGTACTAACTACAGTATATATATGTTATGTACTAACTACAGTATATATACATATTATGTACTAACTACAGTAAATAGAGGCCATGTACTAACTACAGTATATATACATATTATGTACTAACTACAGTAAATATAGGCCATGTACTAACTACAGTATATATATATATATATATATTATGTACTAACTACAGTAAATAGAGGCCATGTACTAACTACAGTATATATATGTTATGTACTAACTACAGTATATATACATATTATGTACTAACTACAGTAAATAGAGGCCATGTACTAACTACAGTATATATATGTTATGTACTAACTACAGTATATATACATATTATGTACTAACTACAGTAAATAGAGGCCATGTACTAACTACAGTATATATACATATTATGTACTAACTACAGTAAATAGAGGCCATGTACTAACTACAGTATATATATATATTATGTACTAACTACAGTAAATAGAGGCCATGTACTAACTACAGTATATATATATGTTATGTACTAACTACAGTATATATACATATTATGTACTAACTACAGTAAATAGAGGCCATGTACTAACTACAGTATATATATGTTATGTACTAACTACAGTATATATACATATTATGTACTAACTACAGTAAATAGAGGCCATGCACTAACTACAATATATATACATATTATGTACTAACTACAGTAAATAGAGGCCATGTACTAACTACAGTATATATATATATATTATGTACTAACTACAGTAAATAGAGGCCATGTACTAACTACAGTATATATATGTTATGTACTAACTACAGTATATATACATATTATGTACTAACTACAGTATATAGAGGCCATGTACTAACTACAGTATATAGAGGCCATGTACTAACTACAGTATATATATGTTATGTACTAACTACAGTATATATACATATTATGTACTAACTACAGTATATAGAGGCCATGTACTAACTACAGTATATATATGTTATGTACTAACTACAGTATATATACATATTATGTACTAACTACAGTAAATAGAGGCCATGTACTAACTACAGTATATATATGTTATGTACTAACTACAGTATATATACATATTATGTACTAACTACAGTAAATAGAGGCCATGTACTAACTACAGCATTACTTATCCATGTACTAACTACAGCATTACTTATCCATGTACTAACTACAGCATTACTTATCCATGTACTAACTACAGTATATATACATATTATGTACTAACTACAGTATATAGAGGCAGAACAAATAATAAGCGACTCAGTGAAACAAACAAAGCAGCATTACTAGGTGACTAGGTGTTATGTACTAACTACAGCATTACTTATCCATGTACTAACTACAGCATTACTTATCCAAATTGGAGCAGGTATCTAGCCGTGTTATGCCTCTCTGTGATCTGACTGCTCAGATAAATGAGACCATTAAGCTAATGATCAGTAAGGCGAGCAGGGCTGTGTCCCAAATGGCACCTTTTCCCCCTATATCATGCACTACTTTTGACCAGGGCCCATAGTGCACTATAGAGGGAGTAGGGTACCGTTTCGGGTGCAACCCTAGCAGAGTTTCAGCCTATCAACGATCATCATCCTTTTCATAACAGATGGCTTAGTGAGGATTTGGCCACAATAACAAACACTTTTTTTTAATGTTTTCAAAGAGATATTCTGGCATGGACTCCAAGTGCATGTATTCCATTATGAATGGTTATTACATATTTATTTATATTAATAGTGTTGTATCTACTGAATTATTTCATTTATTTTCAACACGAAGTAGTCTGTTCTGGGGTTGTTACTATAGCAACATGAAGTGGTCTGTTCTGGGGTTGTTACTATAGCAACATGAAGTAGTCTGTTCTGGGGTTGTTACTATAGCAACATGAAGTGGTCTGTTCTGGGGTTGTTACTATAGCAACATGAAGTGGTCTGTTCTGGGGTTGTTACTATAGCAACCTGAAGTAGTCTGTTCTGGGGTTGTTACTATAGCAACATGAAGTAGTCTGTTCTGAGGTTGTTACTATAGCAACATGAAGTAGTCTGTTCTGGGGTTGTTACTATAGCAACATGAAGTAGTCTGTTCTGGGGTTGTTACTATAGCAACATGAAGTGGTCTGTTCTGGGGTTGTTACTATAGCAACATGAAGTGGTCTGTTCTGGGGTTGTTACTATAGCAACCTGAAGTAGTCTGTTCTGGGGTTGTTACTATAGCAACATGAAGTATTCTGTTCTGGGGTTGTTACTATAGCAACCTGAAGTGGTCTGTTCTGGGGTTGTTACTATAGCAACATGAAGTAGTATGTTCTGGGGTTGTTACTATAGCAACATGATATAGTCTGTTCTAGGGTTGTTACTATAGCAACATGATATAGTCTGTTCTAGAGTTGTTACTATAGCAACATGATATAGTCTGTTCTAGGGTTGTTACTATAGCAACATGATATAGTCTGTTCAAGGGTTGTTACTATAGCAACATGATATAGTCTGTTCTAGGGTTGTTACTATAGTGATTCTCAGAGGTATTGTGACAATGAAGTGAAACATGAAGCTGAATGTCCTGGTGAAAACTGTCCTAATGTTGGCAACAAACAGCCTGATGTTGTCACCCAGAATCACACGGTTCTTTTCCAAGCTATAGCACACAATACTGTTACATATAGTAGGTTTTTATTCCATACTGGTATCGTGGCAACCGTAGTCTGTTCGATACATTCCAGAGAGAGAGAGAGAGAGAGAGAAAGAGAGATAGAACGAGGACGAGAGAGAGAAAGATGGAGAGACAGACATAGAAAGGGAGAGAGTGAGAGAGAAGGAGAGAGACAGAGAGACAGAGAGACAGAGAGAGAGACATATAAAGTATACTAAAGGACAGACTCACCTCGTCCACAGTCAGGGCCTCTGAATCCTAAGAAGCAGTGACATGTTCCCGACACACAGTCACCGTTGCCATGGCAATCACTGGGACAGTCGTCAATGGAGTCTGTGGGAACACATACATCAACTTCAATCAATTAAATGTTATTTATAAAGCTTTTTTTTATTTTATTTTATTGTTTTACACTTGACAGTTGTCACAAAAGTGCTCTAAATTGACCAGGAACTACAGCGGAAGCAGAGTGACCAGGAACAACTCTGTAAGGAGGAAACCTGGAACTCTGCCATGTAACAGGGAAGAGCATTAGATGCACAGCAAAAAGGCTACTTCCTAGTCGTCGTAGTAGGACCTGTCATGAAAGAATAACATGGCTCGTGTCACATGGTGATCCTCATACATGTAAAGCGGATGGAAAAAGGATCAGGCATGTTCGTATATTAACATGTACGTGTCAAACATACAAGATGGGTAAACTATGAGAGCACTGATAAACACTATCATCTAGCTCACTAGCTCATCCAACCCGAAACCATCAGCGACATCTCAAATGGCATCATATGCCCTGTGGACTCTGATTAAAAGTGGTGCACTATATAGGGAATATATAAATATAAATCTCTCTCTCTCTCTCTCTCTCTCTCTTTCTCTCTCTCTCTCTCTCGCTCTCTCTCTGTCTCTCTCTCTCTTTCTATGTCTGTCTCTCCATCTTTCTCTCTCTCTTTCTATGTATGTCTCTCCATCTTTCTCTCTCTCTCGTCCTCTCTCTCTCTCTCTCTCTCTCTCTCTCTCTGTCTCTCTCTGTCTGTCTGTCTCTCTCTCACTCTCTCTCGTTCTGTCTGTCTGTCTCTCCATCTCTCTCTCTCTCTCTCTCTCTCTCTCTCTCTCTCTCTCTCTCTCTTCACAGCAGAAGGAATTCATAACACGATGCGCAGTGAATTAAATAAGAAATGGTGCTGAAAAAATATTCACTCTTGTCCAGTGCCTGCAGCCAGCCTAGTGTTGCTCCCAGGCAGAACTCTTGGAACAAAGCAGCTTTTGTGATTCGACAAAGGGCTTGAAATGTGTGCGGGGACCGCTGTTTTCCTTGCCTCAGGAGGCTCAATCAACACAGAGGAGAGGGAGCAGGGAGAGAGGGAGCAGGGAGAGAGGGAGAGGGGAGAGAGGGAGCAGGGAGAGAGGGAGAGGGGAGGAGGAGAGGAGAGAGGGAGAGGGGAGAGAGGGAGAGGGGAGGAGGAGAGGAGAGGAGAGAGGGAGAGGGGAGATAGGAAGAGAGGAGAGAGGGAGAGGGGAGAGAGGGAGAGAGGGACAGAGTGGGAAGACATGGGGAGGAGAGGAGGGAAACGGGACAGAGGAGGAGGGGAGTGCTGGGAGGAGGAGAGGGGGGAAACGGGACAGAGGAGGAGGGGAGTGCTGGGAGGAGGAGAGGAGTGCTGGGAGGAGGAGAGAGGGAAAGTAGGGCTGGGGGGGAGGAGAGGGTATACGAGGGGGGGGTAGGAGAAGGGGTGAGTGGGATGAGAGGGGGGAGAGGGGGGAGAGGGGGGGAGAGGTTGAGGAGAGTTTCAGAAGCTACAGGGCATTACCATTTGCATTTCTTCCTGGAGGGGCAATTATACAGGACAGATTCAACACTGATTCCTGGTGAGAGACTGGCTGAAGGCATCATACTGAAGGGTGGTAGGATGGAGGGAGGATGGAGGGAGGGAGGGTGGAGGTAGGATGGAGGGAGGGTGGAGGGAGGATGGAGGGAGGGAGGGTGGAGGATGGCGGGAGGGAGGGTGGAGGGAGGGTGGAGGTAGGATGGAGGGAGGGTGGAGGGAGGGAGGGTGGAGGGTGGAGGGAGGGAGGGTGGAGGGAGGGTGGAGGTAGGATGGAGGGAGGGTGGAGGTAGGATGGAGGGAGGGTGGAGGGTGGAGGGAGGGTGGAGGGAGGGAGGGTGGAGGGTGGAGGGAGGGAGGGTGGAGGGAGGGTGGAGGGAGGGTGGAGGGAGGGTGGAGGTAGGATGGAGGGAGGGTGGAGGTAGGATGGAGGGGGGGTGGAGGTAGGATGGAGGGAGGGTGGAGGGTGGAGGGAGGGTGGAGGGAGGGAGGGTGGAGGGTGGAGGGAGGGTGGAGGGAGGGAGGGTGGAGGGTGGAGGGAGGGAGGGTGGAGGGAGGGTGGAGGTAGGATGGAGGGAGGGTGGAGGGAGGGTGGAGGGAGGGAGGGTGGAGGGTGGAGGGAGGGTGGAGGGAGGGTGGAGGGAGGGAGGGTGGAGGGTGGAGGGATGATGGAGGGAGGATGGAGGGAGGGTGGAGGTAGGATGGAGGGGGGGTGGAGGTAGGATGGAGGGAGGGTGGAGGGTGGAGGGAGGGTGGAGGGAGGGAGGGTGGAGGGTGGAGGGAGGGAGGGTGGAGGTAGGATGGAGGGAGGGTGGAGGGTGGAGGGAGGGAGGGTGGAGGGAGGGTGGAGGGAGGGAGGGTGGAGGGTGGAGGGAGGGTGGAGGGAGGGTGGAGGGAGGGAGGGTGGAGGGTGGAGGGATGATGGAGGGAGGATGGAGGGGGGGTGGAGGTAGGATGGAGGGAGGGTGGAGGGAGGGTGGAGGGAGGGAGGGTGGAGGGATGATGGAGGGGGGGTGGAGGTAGGATGGAGGGAGGATGGAGGGAGGGTGGAGGGAGGGAGGGTGGAGGGATGATGGAGGGAGGGAGGGTGGAGGGAGGATGGAGGGAGGGTGGAGGGAGGGTGGAGGGAGGATGGAGGGAGGATGGAGGGAGGGAGGGTGGAGGTAGGATGGAGGGAGGGTGGAGGTAGGATGGAGGGAGGGAGGGTGGAGGGTGGAGGGAGGGTGGAGGGAGGGTGGAGGGTGGATGGAGGGAGGGTGGGTGGAGGGTGGAGGGAGGGTGGAGGGAGGGTGGAGGGTGGATGGAGGGAGGGTGGAGGGTGGATGGAGGGAGGGAGGGTGGAGGGTGGAGGGAGGGTGGAGGGAGGGTGGAGGGTGGATGGAGGGAGGGTGGAGGGTGGATGGAGGGAGGGTGGAGGGAGGGTGGAGGGAGGGTGGAGGGAGGGAGGGTGGAGGGAGGGTGGAGGGAGGGAGGGTGGAGGGTGGAGGGAGGGTGGAGGGAGGGTGGAGGGAGGGAGGGTGGAGGGTGGAGGGAGGGAGGGTGGAGGGTGGAGGGAGGGAGGGTGGAGGGATGATGGAGGGAGGGAGGGTGGAGGGATGATGGAGGGAGGGAGGGTGGAGGGAGGGAGGAGGGAGGGAGGATGGAGGGAGGATGGAGGGAGGATGGAGGGAGGGTGGAGGGAGGATGGAGGGAGGGTGGAGGGAGGATGGAGGGAGGGTGGAGGGAGGGAGGGTGGAGGGTGGAGGGAGGGAGGGTGGAGGGAGGATGGAGGGAGGATGGAGGGAGGGAGGGTGGAGGGATGATGGAGGGAGGATGGAGGTAGGGTGGAGGGAGGATGGAGGGAGGGAGGGTGGAGGGTGGAGGGAGGGAGGGTGGAGGGAGGATGGAGGGAGGGAGGGTGGAGGGAGGATGGAGGGAGGGTGGAGGGAGGGTGGAGGGAGGATGGAGGGAGGGTGGAGGGAGGATGGAGGGAGGGAGGGTGGAGGGTGGAGGGAGGGAGGATGGAGGGAGGATGGAGGGAGGGAGGGTGGAGGGAGGATGGAGGGAGGGTGGAGGGAGGGTGGAGGGAGGATGGAGGGAGGGTGGAGGGAGGATGGAGGGAGGGAGGGTGGAGGGTGGAGGGAGGGAGGGTGGAGGGAGGATGGAGGGAGGGTGGAGGGAGGATGGAGGGAGGGAGGGTGGAGGGTGGAGGGAGGGAGGGTGGAGGGAGGATGGAGGGAGGGAGGGTGGAGGGAGGGTGGAGGTAGGATGGAGGGAGGGTGGAGGTAGGATGGAGGGGGGGTGGAGGTAGGATGGAGGGAGGGTGGAGGGAGGGTGGAGGGAGGGTGGAGGGAGGGAGGGTGGAGGTAGGATGGAGGGAGGGTGGAGGGAGGGAGGATGGAGGGAGGGAGGGTGGAGGGAGGGTGGAGGTAGGATGGAGGGAGGGTGGAGGTAGGATGGAGGGAGGGTGGAGGGTGGAGGGAGGGTGGAGGGAGGGAGGGTGGAGGGAGGGTGGAGGTAGGATGGAGGGAGGGTGGAGGTAGGATGGAGGGAGGGTGGAGGGTGGAGGGAGGGTGGAGGGAGGGAGGGTGGAGGGATGATGGAGGGAGGGTGGAGGTAGGATGGAGGGAGGGTGGAGGGTGGAGGGAGGGAGGGTGGAGGGAGGGTGGAGGGTGGAGGGAGGGAGGGTGGAGGGAGGGTGGAGGTAGGATGGAGGGAGGGTGGAGGGTGGAGGGAGGGAGGGTGGAGGGAGGGTGGAGGGAGGGAGGGTGGAGGGTGGAGGGAGGGTGGAGGGAGGGAGGGTGGAGGGTGGAGGGATGATGGAGGGAGGGTGGAGGGAGGGTGGAGGGAGGGTGGAGGGTGGAGGGATGATGGAGGGAGGGTGGAGGGAGGGTGGAGGGAGGGAGGGTGGAGGGAGGGTGGAGGGAGGGAGGGTGGAGGGTGGAGGGAGGGTGGAGGGAGGGTGGAGGGAGGGAGGGTGGAGGGTGGAGGGATGATGGAGGGAGGGTGGAGGGAGGGAGGGAGGGTGGAGGGTGGAGGGAGGGTGGAGGGAGGGTGGAGGGTGGAGGGTGGAGGGTGGAGGGATGATGGAGGGAGGGTGGAGGGAGGGTGGAGGGAGGGAGGGTGGAGGGAGGGTGGAGGGAGGGTGGAGGGAGGGAGGGTGGAGGGTGGAGGGAGGGAGGGTGGAGGGTGGAGGGAGGGAGGGTGGAGGGAAGATGGAGGGAGGGAGGGTGGAGGGATGATGGATGGAGGGAGGGTGGAGGGAGGATGGAGGGAGGGAGGGTGGAGGGTGGAGGGAGGGAGGGTGGAGGGATGATGGAGGGAGGATGGAGGGAGGGTGGAGGGAGGATGGAGGGAGGGAGGGTGGAGGGTGGAGGGAGGGAGGGTGGAGGGAGGATGGAGGGAGGGAGGGTGGAGGGAGGATGGAGGGAGGGTGGAGGGAGGGTGGAGGGAGGATGGAGGGAGGGTGGAGGGAGGATGGAGGGAGGGAGGGTGGAGGGTGGAGGGAGGGAGGGTGGAGGGAGGATGGAGGGAGGGAGGGTGGAGGGAGGATGGAGGGTGGAGGGAGGGTGGAGGGAGGGAGGGTGGAGGGTGGAGGGTGGAGGGAGGGAGGGTGGAGGGAGGGTGGAGGGTGGAGGGAGGGTGGAGGGAGGGATGATGGAGGGGGGGTGGAGGTAGGATGGAGGGGGGGTGGAGGTAGGATGGAGGGAGGGTGGAGGGAGGGAGGGTGGAGGGATGATGGAGGGAGGGAGGGTGGAGGGAGGATGGAGGGAGGGTGGAGGGAGGGTGGAGGGAGGAGGGAGGGAGAATGGAGAGTGGAGGGAGGAGGGAGGGTGGAGGTAGGATGGAGGGAGGGAGGGTGGAGGATGGAGGGAGGGTGGAGGGAGGGTGGAGGGAGGGAGGGTGGAGGTAGGATGGAGGGTGGAGGGAGGATGGAGGTAGGATGGAGGGAGGGAGGGTGGAGGGATGATGGAGGGGGGGTGGAGGTAGGATGGAGGGAGGGTGGAGGGAGGGTGGAGGGAGGGTGGAGGGAGGGAGGGTGGAGGGATGATGGAGGGGGGGTGGAGGTAGGATGGAGGGGGGGCGGAGGTAGGATGGAGGGAGGGTGGAGGGAGGGAGGGTGGAGGGATGATGGAGGGAGGGAGGGTGGAGGGAGGATGGAGGGAGGGTGGAGGGAGGGTGGAGGGAGGATGGAGGGAGGGTGGAGGTAGGATGGAGGGAGGGAGGGTGGAGGGAGGGAGGGTGGAGGGAGGGTGGAGGTAGGATAGAGGGAGGGTGGAGGTAGGATGGAGAGAGGGAGGGTGGAGGGTGGAGGGAGGGTGGAGGGAGGGTGGAGGGTGGATGGAGGGAGGGTGGAGGGTGGATGGAGGGAGGGTGGAGGGAGGGTGGAGGGAGGGTGGAGGGAGGGAGGGTGGAGGGAGGGTGGAGGGAGGGAGGGTGGAGGGTGGAGGGAGGGTGGAGGGAGGGTGGAGGGAGGGAGGGTGGAGGGTGGAGGGAGGGAGGGAGGGTGGAGGGAGGGAGGGTGGAGGGATGATGGAGGGAGGGAGGGTGGAGGGATGATGGAGGGAGGATGGAGGGAGGATGGAGGGAGGGAGGGTGGAGGGTGGAGGGAGGGAGGGTGGAGGGATGATGGAGGGAGGATGGAGGGAGGGTGGAGGGAGGATGGAGGGAGGGAGGGTGGAGGGAGGGAGGGTGGAGGGAGGATGGAGGGAGGGAGGGTGGAGGGAGGATGGAGGGAGGGTGGAGGGAGGGAGGGTGGAGGGATGATGGAGGGAGGATGGAGGGAGGATGGAGGGAGGGAGGGTGGAGGGTGGAGGGAGGGAGGGTGGAGGGATGATGGAGGGAGGATGGAGGGAGGGTGGAGGGAGGATGGAGGGAGGGAGGGTGGAGGGTGGAGGGAGGGAGGGTGGAGGGAGGATGGAGGGAGGGAGGGTGGAGGGAGGATGGAGGGAGGGTGGAGGGAGGGTGGAGGGAGGATAGAGGGAGGGAGGGTGGAGGGTGGAGGGAGGGAGGGTGGAGGGAGGATGGAGGGAGGGAGGGTGGAGGGAGGATGGAGGGAGGGTGGAGGGAGGGTGGAGGGAGGATGGAGGGAGGGTGGAGGGAGGATGGAGGGAGGGAGGGTGGAGGGTGGAGGGAGGGAGGGTGGAGGGAGGATGGAGGGAGGGAGGGTGGAGGGAGGATGGAGGGAGGGTGGAGGGAGGGTGGAGGGAGGGAGGGTGGAGGGTGGAGGGAGGGAGGGTGGAGGGAGGGAGGGTGGAGGGTGGAGGGAGGGTGGAGGGATGATGGAGGGTGGGTGGAGGGAGGGTGGAGGGAGGGTGGAGGGAGGGTGGAGGGAGGGTGGAGGGATGATGGAGGGTGGGTGGAGGGAGGGTGGAGGGAGGGTGGAGGGAGGGTGGAGGGAGGATGGAGGGAGGGTGGAGGGAGGGTGGAGGGAGGGTGGAGGGAGGGTGGAGGGAGGATGGAGGGAGGGTGGAGGGAGGGTGGAGGGAGGGTGGAGGGAGGGTGGAGGGAGGAGGGAGGGTGGGTGGAGGGAGGATGGAGGGAGGGTGGAGGGTGGATGGAGGATGGAGGGAGGATGGAGGGAGGATGGAGGGAGGGAGGAGGGAGGGTGGAGGGTGGATGGTTTATTTTATTTATTATTACAACAACAGCCCCCACTAAGCTGCCCTGTGGTTATTACATCAACAGCCCCCACTAAGCTGCCCCTGTGGTTATTACATCAACAGCCCCCACTAAGCTGCCCTGTGATTATTACATCAACAGCCCCCACTAAACTGCCCTGTGGTTATTACAACAACAGCCCCCACTAAGCTGCCCTGTGGTTATTACATCAACAGCCCCCACTAAGCTGCCCTGTGGTTATTACAACAACAGCCCCCACTAAGCTGCCCTGTGGTTATTACATCAACAGCCCCCACTAAGCTGCCCTCTGATTATTACATCAACAGCCCCCACTAAGCTGCCCGGTGGTTATCACAACAACAGCCCCCACTAAGCTGCCCTGTGGTTATTACATCAACAGCCCCCACTAAGCTGCCCTGTGGTTATTACATCAACAGCCCCCACTAAGCTGCCCTGTGGTTATTACATCAACAGCCCCCACTAAGCTGCCCTGTGGTTATTACAACAACAGCCCCCACTAAGCTGCCCTGTGGTTATTACATCAACAGCCCCCACTAAGCTGCCCTGTGGTTATTACATCAACAGCCCCCACTAAGCTGCCCCTGTGATTATTACATCAACAGCCCCCACTAAGCTACCCTGTGGTTATTACATCAACAGCCCCCACTAAGCTGCCCCTGTGGTTATTACATCAACAGCCCCCACTAAGCTGCCCTGTGGTTATTACATCAACAGCCCCCACTAAGCTGCCCTGTGGTTATTACATCAACAGCCCCCACTAAGCTGCCCCTGTGGTTATTACAACAACAGCCCCCACTAAGCTGCCCTGTGGTTATTACATCAACAGCCCCCACTAAGCTGCCCTGTGGTTATTACATCAACAGCCCCCACTAAGCTGCCCCTGTGGTTATTACATCAACAGCCCCCACTAAGCTGCCCTGTGGTTATTACAACAACAGCCCCCACTAAGCTGCCCTGTGGTTATTACATCAACAGCCCCCACTAAGCTGCCCTGTGGTTATCACAACAACAGCCCCCACTAAGCTGCCCTGTGGTTATCACAACAACAGCCCCCACTAAGCTGCCCTGTGATTATTACATCAACAGCCCCCACTAAGCTGCCCTGTGGTTATTACATCAACAGCCCCCACTAAGCTGCCCCTGTGATTATTACATCAACAGCCCCCACTAAGCTGCCCCTGTGATTATTACATCAACAGCCCCCACTAAGCTGCCCTGTGATTATTACATCAACAGCCCCCACTAAGCTGCCCTGTGGTTATTACATCAACAGCCCCCACTAAGCTGCCCCTGTGATTATTACATCAACAGCCCCCACTAAGCTGCCCCTGTGATTATTACATCAACAGCCCCCACTAAGCTGCCCTGTTGTTATTACATCAACAGCCCCCACTAAGCTGCCCCTGTGATTATTACATCAACAGCCCCCACTAAGCTGCCCCTGTGATTATTACATCAACAGCCCCCACTAAGCTGCCCTGTGATTATTACATCAACAGCCCCCACTAAGCTGCCCTGTTGTTATTACATCAACAGCCCCCACTAAGCTGCCCTGTGATTATTACATCAACAGCCCCCACTAAGCAGCCCTGTGATTATTACATCAACAGCCCCCACTAAGCTGCCCTGTGGTTATTACATCAACAGCCCCCACTAAGCTGCCCCTGTGATTATTACAACAACAGCCCCCACTAAGCTGCCCCTGTGATTATTACATCAACAGCCCCCACTAAGCTGCCCTGTGGTTATTACATCAACAGCCCCCACTAAGCTGCCCCTGTGGTTATTACATCAACAGCCCCCACTAAGCTGCCCTGTGGTTATTACATCAACAGCCCCCACTAAGCTGCCCTGTGATTATTACATCAACAGCCCCCACTAAGCTGCCCTGTGGTTATTACAACAACAGCCCCCACTAAGCTGCCCGGTGGTTATTACATCAACAGCCCCCACTAAGCTGCCCCTGTGGTTATTACAACAACAGCCCCCACTAAGCTGCCCCTGTGGTTATTACATCAACAGCCCCCACTAAGCTGCCCTGTGGTTATTACATCAACAGCCCCCACTAAGCTGCCCTGTGGTTATTACATCAACAGCCCCCACTAAGCTGCCCTGTGATTATTACATCAACAGCCCCCACTAAGCTGCCCTGTGATTATTACATCAACAGCCCCCACTAAGCTGCCCTGTGGTTATTACATCAACAGCCCCCACTAAGCTGCCCTGTGATTATTACATCAACAGCCCCCACTAAGCTGCCCTGTGGTTATTACATCAACAGCCCCCACTAAGCTGCCCTGTGGTTATTACAACAACAGCCCCCACTAAGCTGCCCTGTGGTTATCACAACAACAGCCCCCACTAAACTGCCCTGTGGTTATTACATCAACAGCCCCCACTAAGCTGCCCCTGTGGTTATTACATCAACAGCCCCCACGAAGCTGCCCTGTGGTTATTACAACAACAGCCCCCACTAAGCTGCCCTCTGATTATTACAACACAAGACAGGAACTCCTCAAAGGTGAAGTGCATGTTTACAAAACAAGATGGTTGACGTCTATTTCATCCTGAGTTGGACATACCACCAGTACTAACATTCCACCATGTCAAGCAGTCAACCAGATGGGCTTCTGAGGGCTACGTGTCAACAATATGTTTGGCCTGGCTGAGATACAGTGGTTGACACAGTGGTTGGTACAGTGTACACTGGTTGGTACAGTGGTTGGTACAGTGTACACTGGTTGGTACAGTGGTTGGTACAGTGGTTGGTACAGTGGTTGGTACAGTGGTTGGTACAGTGTACACTGGTTGGTATAGTGGTTGGTACAGTGGTTGGTACAGTGTACAGCGGTTGGTACATTGTACAGTGGTTGGTACAGTGGTTGGTAGAGTGCACACTGGTTGGTACAGTGGTTGGTACAGTGTACAATGGTTGATACAGCGGTTGGTACATTGTACAGTGGTTGGTACAGTGGTTGGTACAGTGTACACTGGTTGGTACAGTGGTTGGTACAGTGGTTGGTACAGTGCACACTGGTTGGTACAGTGGTTGGTACAGTGGTTGGTACAGTGTACAGTGGTTGGTACAGTGTACAGTGGTTGGTGCAGTGGTTGGTACAGTGTACATTGGTTGGTACAGTGTACATTGGTTGGTACAGTGGTTGGTACAGTGGTTGGTACATTGTACAGTGGTTGGTACAGTGGTTGGTACAGTGTACAGTGGTTGGTACAGTGGTTGGTACAGTGTACACTGGTTGGTATATTGGTTGGTACAGTGGTTGGTACAGTGTACAGTGGTTGGTACAGCGGTTGGTACATTGTACAATGGTTGGTACAGTGTACACTGGTTGGTACAGTGGTTGGTACAGTGTACAGTGGTTGGTACAGTGTACAGTGGTTGGTACAGTGGTTGGTACAGTGTACAGTGGTTGGTACAGTGTACATTGGTTGGTACAGTGGTTGGTACAGTGCACAGTGTACAGTGGTTGGTACAGTGTACATTGTTTGGTACAGTGGTTGACACAGTGGTTGGTACAGTGGTTGCTCCACTTTTGCGATTACACTGAGGTACATAGAGGTAATTTGTGGAATAGTACGGTACCCTGCATCACCACTTCATTGTTCCAGAGCACTGATTAGGCTTTTGGGTCCTACTGTGTCTCTAACTGACAATGAATGTACGACATAAACCAAAATAGAAACTGATAATTGTGCACGACTTCAGTATTACTTACTAAAACTGTTGTTACACTAAGGTATTTATTATTTTATTTTGTTAGGATAATTTTGCTCTTACTGTAGTACTGTAGGCCACTCCCGGCCAGTCACGTTGTACAGCGCCTGAGTGGCGCAACGGTCTAAGACACTGCATAGCAGATGCTGGTTCAATACCAAGGGGCACGGGATGGGTGTAGGTCTTATTTATTTAAAAAGCATATTGAAGTTAGAAGCAATAGCCTATCCGCTGTGGTCAACTATTTCAGCACCGTTTCACGCTGCTCTGAGACACGCATGGGGACTGGTCTTCACTCCGTTTGGGAATTGGTTAGACTACAATTAGAAATGTTAAGCTCTTAGTGTAACCGTTATGTAACCTTTATGTAACCTTTATTTAACTAGGCATGTCAGTTAAGAACAAATTCTTATTTACAAGGACAGCTCCTTCCTGCCCGTCAGGGAATTGAACCCTGGTCTCCCGCGTGCCCGCACGACACAGAGATTATTTAGCTAAATAGCCCAGTGCTGTATAGCCGACGCCCGACCGTCACGTTGTACAGCGCCATATTTTCTGCCCCATCCTAACGGAAACCCGTAGGGTTTTTCATTTTTCTTGGAATAGAAACACCCTAATATTAATCAAATGAATTGAGCAACATTTCTTAAAATCTGTCCCATATACTATGGTCTGACACAAAAAAAATGGTTTTAAATTCTCTAGTACAGCCACTATTGAAAGCTATCAAATGCTTCTCAAAGACGCCCTCTAGTGGTCAAACTAGCACTAACTAGCATTAATGGTACCAGCGGTTCACACTTAAATAACGTGCCATAGAATTCTGTGGCACAATGCAACTTGTGCTGCAGTACGCTGCAACTTTAAAGGACGAACCACTGTACCTCCTTTTGTTTAACATACTGTAGGCTGACGACATACATCACAGTTCAAGAGAGGAGAGGAGTTGGACAGAAAAGGAGATGAGAGGAGAGAAGAGGAGATGAGAGGAGAGAAGAAGAGATGAGAGGAGAGAAGAGAAGAAGAGATGAGAGGAGAGAAGAGAAGAGGAGATGAGAGGAGAGGAGATGAGAGGATACAATAGATGAGAGGAGAGAAGAGGAGAGGAGATGAGAGGAGATGAGAGGAGACAATAGATGAGAGGAGAGAAGAGGAGAGGAGATGAGAGGAGACAATAGATGAGAGGAGAGGAGAGAAGAGGAGATGAGAGGAGACAATAGATGAGAGGAGAGGAGAGAAGAGGAGATGCGAGAAGAGATGAGAGGAGAGGAGAGGAGAGGAGATGAGAGAAGAGATGAGAGGAGAGGAGAGGAGATGAGAGAAGAGTGTGCAGGTTTAATCAGTGCCTCTCTCAGGAGATGTTCAGGTTCTTTGAGTGATGGGCCATATAGAGAGAGAGAGAGAGAGCGAGAGAGAGAGAGAGAGAGAGAGAGAGAGAGAGAGAGAGAGAGAGAGAGAGAGAGAGAGAGAGAGAGAGAGAGAGAGAGAGAGAGAGAGAGAGCAAGAGAGAGAGAGCAAGAGAGAGAGAGCAAAATAGAGAGAGAGAGAGACTCCACTGGTACAGAGACAGGGATCACATGCAGGGAGGCTGTGGAGCAGGTGTGTGTGTGTGTGTGTGTGTGTGTGTGTGTGTGTGTGTGTGTGTGTGTGTGTGTGTGTGTGTGTGTGTGTGTGTGTGTGTGTGTGTGTGTGTGTGTGTGTGTGTGTGTGTGTGTGTGTGTGTGTGTGTGTGGGTGTGTGTGTGTGTGTGTGTGTGTGTGGCAGAGAGTGGGAGGTCAGATAGAGAGAGAAACCATGACCAACAACATTGGACACTTTATGGAACAAAAAGCCTTCACTATATCATCCTGGAATATCCAAGGCCTGAGGTCATCTGCATTTGGCCTAAAGAGCAAGAACCCGGACTTCACCAAAGAAATCGGTAATGCAGACATTGTCATCCTGCAAGAAACCTGGTATAGAGGAGACGGACTCACTGGTTGCCCTCTAGGTTACAGAGAGCTGGTAGTCCCATCCACCAAACTACCAGGTGTGAAACAGGGAAGGGACTCAGGGGGAATGCTAATTTGGTATTGAGCAGACCTAACTCACTCCATTAAATTAATCAAAACAGGAACATTTTACATTTGGCTAGAAATTCAAAAGGAAATTATCTTAACCTGTTGAGGCTGGGGGCGCTGTTGTCAGTATTTATGGTAATCGTGTAATTTTTGAAACGGCTTCCTACAAAATTCTTGATCGTACAATATGCATATTATTATTATTATTGGATAGAAAACAGTCTATAGTTTCTATAGGAGTTGAAATTTTGTCTCTAAGTGGAACAGAACCCATTCTACAGCAATTTCCCTGACATGGAGTCAGATTTCAGAAATTTTGGCCACTGTTCTGGAGTCAGTTTTGAAGCCAATGTTATTCCTATGAGTATACGGACACTGCTTACGTCTTCCCCTGGATGCCTTTACGTGATGACGATTTGAATGGGGTCGATTGCGCGTTCACAGGCACTATAAATTAAAAAACCCTGTAGCTAGTCACTCTTTTGGAGCTGCGTCATGCGCCTGGAGGACACCGACCCGCACCTGTTCCAAGCATTAGTGTTGGGAGTAATCTTTCTCCGGTCATGTTAAGACTCGTTATAGGAGTTAAAAACATCATAAGGTAGTTAATTTAAAGCGTTTTATAGCAATTTATATCCGTTTAGTGCGATTTTGGGACATTTATTTCTGAAACGCTGTGAATCGCTGGGCACGCTTCCAGTTCATGCTGAACGCAGTTGGCATTTCCACATGGCAAGAGGACAGCTTTCCACCAAAAGACGATTAGACCCAAGAAAGGATCCTTTGCCCAAGATACTGATGGAAGAACAGCACAAAATAGGAAATTTTTATTATGATAAATCGTATTTCTATCGAAAAATGTTAGTAGCTTAGGACGCCATGTTTTTTGACGTAGCTTCGCTTGGCGCAAACTGTATTGAAAAGTAAGGATAATTTAAAAAATGTAATTCCGCGATTGTATTAAGAATTAAATTGTCTATCAATCGCTGTCCACCCTATATTTTTTAGTCACGTTTATGAGTATTTATGTATACGAGTAGATCACTGTCTAATATGGCGCAAGGACATTTTCTCACCAGCTGGGCTACTTTCCCCATTGTCTAACCATGATTTTGGTGGCTAAATATGCACATTTTCGAACAAACTGTATATGCATGTTGTAATGTGATGTTACAGGGGTGTCATCTGAAGAATTCTGAGAAGGTTAGTGAAAAAAATTATATATTTTGGCGATGTTTACGTTATCGCTCACTTTGGCTAGAATTAATGCTAGGGTAATGTTTGCACATGTGCTATGCTAATATAACGATTTATTGTGTTTTCGCTGTAAGACACTTAGAAAATCTGAAATATTGTCTGTATTCACAGGATCTGTGTCTTTCGATTAGTGTATGCTGTGTATTTTTACGAAATGTTTGATGATTAGTAAGTAGGTAAACACGTTGCTCTATGTAGTTATTCTAGTCCATTTGTGATGGTGGGTGCAATTGTAACCTATGCCATCTACCTGAAATATGCACATTTTTCTAACAAAACCTATCCCATACCATAAATATGTTATCAGACTGTCATCTGATGAGTTCTTTTCTTGGTTAGGGGCTATAAATATCTTAGTTTAGCCGAATTAGTGATAGCTACTGTTGTTAGTGGACATAGAAAAATGGTGGATTATGCTAATGTGGTTTTAGCTAATAGATTTACATCTTTACATATTGTGTCTTCCCTGTAAAACATTTTAAAAATCGGACATGTTGGCTGGATTCACAAGATCTGTGTCTTTCATTAGCTGTATTGGACTTTAATGTGTGAAAGTGAAATATTTAAAAAAAATATTTTTTTTGAATTTCGCGGCTCTGCCTTTTCAGTGGGGGTGGGGGGGGAGTGCCGCTAGCGGCACCCTCATCCTAGACAGGTTAACAGAGAAAATTGTCCTCCTGTGTGCTACCTATATCCCCCCACTAGAATCCCCATATTTTAATGAAGACAGCTTCTCCATCCTGGAGGGGGAAATCAATCATTTCCAGGCCCAGGGACATGTATTAGTCTGTGGCGACCTAAATGCCAGAACTGGACACGAACCTGACACCCTCAGCACACAGGGGGACAAACACCTGCCTGCAGGTGACAGCATTCCCTCCCCCATATGCCCCCCTAGGCATAACTATGACAACATAACCAACAAAAACGGGTCACAACTCCTGCAGCTCTGTCGCACGCTGGGTATGTACATAGTCAATGGTAGGCTTCGAGGGGACTCCTATGGTAGGTACACCTATAGCTCATCTCTTGGCAGTAGCACTGTAGACTACTTTATCACTGACCTCAACCCAGAGTCTCTCAGAGCGTTCACAGTCAGCCCACTGACACCCCTATCAGATCACAGCAAAATTACAGTCTACTTGAACAGAGCAATACTCAATCATGAGGCATCAAAGCCAAAGGAACTGAGTAACATTAAGAAATGCTATAGATGGAAGGAATGCAGTTTGGAAACCTACCAAAAAACAATTAGGCAACAGCAAATCCAATCCCTTTTAGACAACTTCCTGGGTAAAACGTTCCACTGCAATAGTGAAGGTGTAAACTTGGCAGTAGAAAATCTTAACAGTATATTTGACCTCTCAGCTTCCCTATCAAATCTAAAAATCTCAAATAGAAAACCGAAGAAAATGAACAACAATGACAAATGGTTTGATGAAGAATGCAAAAATCTAAGAAATAAATTGAGAAACCTGTCCAACCAAAAACATAGAGACCCGGAAAACCTGAGTCTACGCCTTCACTATGGTGAATAACTAAAACAATACAGAAATACACTACGGAAAAAGAAGGAACAGCATGTCAGAAATCAGCTCAATGTAATTGAAGAATCCATAGACTCTAACCAATTCTGGGAAAATTGGAAAACACTAAACAAACAACAACACGAAGAATTATCTATCCAAAATGGAGATGTATGGGTAAACCACTTCTCCAATCTTTTTGGCTCTATAACAAAGAATAAAGAGCAAAAACATATACATGATCAAATACAAATACTAGAATCAACTATTAAAAACTACCAGAACCCACTGGATTCTCCAATTACCTTGAATGAGTTACAGGACAAAATAAAAACCCTCCAACCCAAAAAGGCCTGTGGTGTTGATGGTATCCTTAATGAAATGATCAAATATACAGACAACAAATTCCAATTGGCTATACTAAAACTCTTTAACATCGTCCTTAGCTCTGGCATCTTCCCCAATATTTGGAACCAAGGACTGATCACCCCAATCCACAAAAGTGGAGACAAATTTGACCCCAATAACTACCGTGGAATATGCGTCAACAGTAACCTTGGTAAAATACTCTGCATTATCATTAACAGCAGACTCGTACATTTCCTCAATGAACACAATGTACTGAGCAAATGTCAAATTGGCTTTTTACCAAATTACCGTACAACAGACCATGTATTCACCCTACACACCCTAATTGACAACCAAACAAACCAAAACAAAGGCAAAGTCTTCTCATGCTTTGTTGATTTCAAAAAAGCCTTCGACTCAATTTGGCATGAGGGTCTGCTATACAAATTGATGGAAAGTGGTGTTGGGGGTAAAACATACGACATTATAAAATCCATGTACACAAACAACAAGTGTGCGGTTAAAATTGGCAAAAAACACACACATTTCTTCACACAGGGTCGTGGGGTGAGACAGGGATGCAGCTTAAGCCCCACCCTCTTCAACATATATATCAACGAATTGGCGCGGGCACTAGAACAGTCTGCAGCACCCGGTCTCACCCTACTAGAATCCGAAGTCAAATGTCTACTGTTTGCTGATGATCTGGTGCTTCTGTCACCAACCAAGGAGGGCCTACAGCAGCACCTAGATCTTCTGCACAGATTCTGTCAGACCTGGGCCCTGACAGTAAATCTCAGTAAGACCAAAATAATGGTGTTCCAAAAAAGGTCCAGTCGCCAGGACCACAAATTCCATCTAGACACCGTTGCCCTAGAGCACACAAAAAACTATACATACCTCGGCCTAAACATCAGCACCACAGGTAACTTCCACAAAGCTGTGAACGATCTGAGAGACAAGGCAAGAAGGGCATTCTATGCCATCAAAAGGAACATAAATTTCAACATACCAATTAGGATCTGGCTAAAAATACTTGAATCAGTCATAGAGCCCATTGCCCTTTATGGTTGTGAGGTCTGGGGTCCGCTCACCAACCAAGATTTCACAAAATGGGGCAAACACCAAATTGAGACTCTGCATGCAGAATTCTGCAAAAATATCCTCCGTGTACAACGCAGAACACCAAATAATGCATGCAGAGCAGAATTAGGCCGATACCCACTAATTATCAAAATCCAGAAAAGAGCCGTTAAATTCTACAACCACCTAAAAGGAAGCGATTCCCAAACCTTCCATAACAAAGCCATCACCTACAGAGAGATGAACCTGGAGAAGAGTCCCCTAAGCAAACTGGTCCTAGGGCTCTGTTCACAAACACAAACCACCCCACAAAGCCCCAGGACAACAGCACAATTAGACCCAACCAAATCATGAGAAAACAAAAAGATAATTACTTGACACATTGGAAAGAATTAACAAAAAAACAGAGCAAACTAGAATGCTATTTGGCCCTAAACA